>NW_004797431.1:256167-301566 GCF_000002075.1 Aplysia californica | reverse complement strand
CCACCCTCCCCCCGCAGACAAGCTTGCCTCAATAACACATCCATTAAACCAAGGCATCCCCCCATTTGAGTTTGAGTCTGATTTTAAACCCCTTTCTACAATATCCAGATTATAGGCGCACCTGGAAGATGTTAGACATGTCCCTGAGGTTGAAGATGTAGTGGAACTTGATGGCTGTGGGCAGGAAAGTGGTGGTGATTTTGTTCTGCATGCTAAGTGCTCCGTTGACCAAGTTGTTGGTGAACTTCTGCACTGCGCCCACAAAGTTGCACATGGATAGATGCTGGCTCAGGATGCTTGTGTAGATGGTGAACAGTGCATCCTGGTTCGGGAAACTCAGTGCAAACACGCAGAAATGTCTCTGTGAACCAAAAAAATCAAAACAGTGTAAGGAAGTAGGGAGACAGCAAAATAAAAGAGATTCATTTCAAGAAACAGTGCAAGTATGCAGAAAGGCCTCTGAGCATGGAGATTGCCTATATGTATATCATATACTAGCTGGGCTCCCTTTCAATGAAAGGAATGATAGGTGTATTAATATCAACTGAAAGTCATTGGCCTACTGTCTATGTTTACACTCTACTGGAATGGAGCAATAAATCTACAGAAATGCAAAAAAGTAGAAGGTCTAGATCTATACTCTCAAAACAAAACGCGCCTCGGGAAATATCACTTCAGCACTTCCGCTGTGAAGGAGAGCTGCGCAGATTTGTTTAGATTTTCAGTGGAATAATCACAAAGGCCAAAGAAGGACGCGAACTTTTTGTCAAACATATTTTTCTAAATTCAGGAAATGAATAAATAAAAAATTGGGCTTTGTCATGGGGACCTATCCATCTTTTTGATGATGATTGGGAGAAGAGGGAGTAGGGGGAGGAGGGGAAGGATAAAGAGAAGGAGAATGAGGAGGAAGGGGAGGAAGGGGGGAGGTGGAGGGGTGTGGAGGGGGGTGGAGAGGGGTGGAGGGGGAGGAAGGGGGGGGAGGTGGAGGGGGTGGAGGGGGGTGGAGAGGGGTGGAGGGGAAGGATGAGGGAGGGGGAGATGATTTGGAGAAGAGGGAGTAGGGAGAGGAAGGAAAGGAGAAAGAAAAGGAGAAGGAAAAGGAGAATGGAGAGGAAGGGGAGGAGGTGGAGGGGGAGGAGAGGGAGGAGGGGGAGGAGAGGGGGAGGAGAGGGAGTAGGAGGAATGAGTTGGAGAAAGAAGAGGAAGGTGAAGGAGGGGGAGGGGGAGGAGGAAAAGATAGAGGAATAGGAAGAGACGGGGGAAGAGGAGGTGGTAGTTACCTGCAGTCTGGAGTCAATGGTGAAACTTCCAGCTGTGGGGTTCATGCAGGAGACATACTGTGTGTTGTGGATGTCCTTGAGTGAGAGCTTCTGCCTGTCATACCAATGGCCATGGTCAATGTGCTGTCTGATCAGCGTGTGAGGCTGTACCGTGTAGTACTTGTCCACCTGGAGGAGGAAGATAACAATAATAATAATAATAATAATAATCATCATCATCATCATCATCATCATCATCAAAAATAATAATAATGATTTAATGATTACTACATTTCTATAGCGCTTATCCAAGCTCAACAGCATGTTCTATATGTTTTTACAACAAAACATTCTAGGTTTCCCTGAAAGCATACAGTGCAAGCAGTCAATCAAGTGCTCAAACACTAGCAAACTGACAAGATCGTTTGCTGAGTATAGCTGGGTACCCATTGCCACCTGAGTGAAGAGAGGAAAATTTGTGTAATGTGCCTTTCCTAGGGACAAAATGTTAAACCCTGACCTGTCACCTTTCAGTTACAAATCCGACAGACTAACCACTAGACCATCAACACCACAAGGTAAAAGGGAAGACTGAAGATGAAAGCTCCCAGATCGTAATAATATACTCACTTCAAAGAAGTTTTGTGAGTGATACTGTTTACTTTCAACGTTTCAACACAGCTAGTTTATCTAAGAAGAGGAACATGTAACTGAACATTAAAACTCTTGACTGTCCAAAATGGGTACGTACTGTTGAGGAGAAAATTGGTTGTTTAAGACAGGTAGGGGTCTTGGATAGCATCATTATAACTAAGTAAAAAACCCAAGGGGAGAAGTGAGAAGTGGTCAGTTGTGTAGGTGACTATCTTGGAAAGCTGGCCATGAGGGAAGATTCAACTGTATAAAATTTGATTTAAAAAACCTATCTATATATTCACAGTCTCAAGTTAAGATACAGTTGACAGTTTTCAGTGAAAGTGAAAGCTAGTCATAAGATGAAGATGCAATAAATTTTACGAATTCTCCTACTTTAAGATAAATTATGTTCCAAGGCTTGAAGCTCGTATTCCTTTAAAAAGAATGCTTTGTTTTATTTTTTTATTCAGGTACAGATCAATGCATTTTTGCAAAATAAAAAATCGCCATGAAGCTCCTTTTTCTATTCTCTACTTCTTGATTGCAGCGATACAAAAACAAAACTAAATTTACAAGCTTTTTCGACACTTTCACTTTCCCTGGCCACTTATTTTCTTCATTGAAAATGACCAAAATGAACATATTATACAAACCTCTGGCATGTTCATGTCATCCACAAAGTAGATCAGTCGCCTGGCACCAGGGGGGCCAAAGTTACGACCAGCTTTCTTTTCAAGGGGCTTCTCCAGCACTCTCTGGGGGAATAAGAAATAGTTCAAATCACTTTCAAGGGGACGCCACATATTATAGCAGCTCAAGAAGCATGCTCAGTCAAGTGAGCCATTCTTTAAAAAGGTGAACACAGGATCTGGAATGTCTCTTTTCCTCCATCCTTGACAAATGACACAAATGGAGGATATGCATTGAAAAACATGAAAATCTACAAACTTATCAAAATGCTTGATCTCAAAGACATACACAAGTCTGTTTCAAAGAGCCACTTATTCCAAAAGGTCATATCCATAATAAAGCACTAAAACATTTCTGTGCATTTTAAAAACTTTGCATGTTTATATTTTTTAATGAAATTGGTTTGTTCCTAAATGGGAACAGTTGTCACAGTAACTTACTAAAATCACTAAAATTACGTAATCTCTTGTTCTTTTATTCACTAAAGGAGAAATAAAACAGATTTGTTCCTACAAGTACAGGGGCATGAGGTTGAATGTGCACTCCCCCCTCTTATTTCCCCCCCCCCCCAACCAACCCACCCTGTTTATTAATTTTGGACCACTTGTCCCCCCCCCCCCCCTTTATTTGATACCTTAGAGTAGACTAAACAAAATCTGGCTGGTGGTAAGCCACTCACCTGCAACATCTCGCTGGTGGTGTAGAAGTTGAAGGGCACGTTGGCCACCATGTAGTCTTCTGTGAGGTTGTTCAGCTTATCCTGCATCAGCACAGTCTTGCCTGTGCCTGCATTGCCCACCAACATGACAGGACGGCGGGTCTCCACAAGGAGATCCAGGAAGTACTTCACGCGGATAGTCTCAGCTGTGTGCACAAGCGTGGCCTACAGGGAGGAGAGGATGGAGTTGGAATTATTTTTGTATTATAATGTATGGATTTAAAGTCGCTTTCAAGACTGAACAACTATTGAAGAGTTGGGATTTCCTACAAATGTCTATCTTCAATAGGACCAAACCAAGTGATGAGAGATCAGAATATACTAGTGAAATAAAGAGATTAATTTTATGCAAAGTGAAATAGGAAAAGAAAGCCCTCTAGAATAGAGTGTTCCTGAAAAAGGTAGCCAGCATTAAAAATGAATCCTAGAAAGAAGAATATAACACTAATTCCTACGACTCACAATGGTTAAAACTGATGTAAACTTTTTTCTTACAATCACAAAGTCTTTGCAGAGGCCAACAAATATTCAAATATTCAAGACTGACCTGCAGGGGAATGTCTGGGTCATATTCAAACTTGGGCACTTTCTTTGTCCAGGGTTCAAACTTCTTGGTCTCTGGGTCAATGTAGTAGTCAAAGACAGTGCCTGCAGATGGGAACTTGATGGTCTTGAAGTCTGTGACCCACCACTTGGTGAACTCGACTCTGTGGTCAACCAGCTGAAATAAGAAGTAGAGGCATGAGTTCCTGGTAGAAAAAGCTTGGCCAAACTTTATCCCCTTTTGTTTCCAAATATTTTAAGTATATATCATTTATTCTTCATTCTGGAGGAAATCCTGACCCACGAAAGTTTGAAATAAAATATTGGAAACATTGTCAAGACTAGGTATAAAAGAAATGTGTGTATATTCAATGTTGATATACATAAAAACCTATAATCTACTTAAAGATAATTTAGCCTAAAAAAGAGAATATTCAATTTCCTTTCAAACTGTTTAATATTGAGAGTAAAAAAACTTTGATTTATTCGTTGTTCATGTAACAGTGAAGATATGACTTTGCAAAAATGTAAAAAGTAAAAACCTTGTCAGCACATTTAACCTTAGAATGAGCAAAGATATGTAACAGTACACAGTGAACAGTTTAAGAACAAGAAAATCTTGGGGAAGGAAAAGATAGTCAAGCTCCAGTGATGGAAAATCCCTGTAAAGTAAAACCCCTGAGACAGAAACCCTAGAGATGGAAAGCATCAGTTCTGGAAAACACCCCACTATGGAAAAGCCCCATAGATGGAAAGCCACTATGACATAAAACTCAGCACCCACCTGATCTTGGAACATGGCCCCTCCAAAGGCCCAGACACAGGCAAAAACAAAGTAGAGCTCGTAGAGTTCCTTGGGGCAGTCGGGTGGCGTGTTCTCGGGGGTCAAGGACACCTCCAGCAGGAAGCACAACATCTGCACATGAGCAATCTCTGCGATGGGAGTGATCTTCTTGAAGCGGCTCCGCAGCATCTCCAGGCACAAGGGCACATACTTCTCAAACAAGATGGTCAAGTTGGCTCGTTCAGACTGGACCTCCCGGGTGTCAATCCAGCTCTGGACATAGCTGGAGAAACAAATGCATTCTCAGACATCTAAACAGAAATTTAAATTATAAAATTATCTTGCTGCCCAGCATGGGAAAACAAAACACTGGAACATATTCCATACAGCTACATAAGAATTGAACCCCACAGACCCAAGCACAGAGTAGTCTTTACCAGCATGTGCTGGTGGAATCTTGTAATCATGCAAGGGAGCTTGGGCCCACCAGTCCTGTAAGCTTTGATGACATGGCTCAAAAGGTTGGGAGAACTTGCAAATATCACTTCATAGTTGAGTCAATGACATTGTTCATTAACCCTATCCGTACGTCGTGTTTTACTATCGCATCCATACGATGTGGGGAACTCTGTGCCACCACTTTCCAAAGAGGAAATTTACTTGTTAATCCCATCCGTATGCTTAGCATACGCTTTGCATACACTTTGCATAGCAGTCTGTCAAAATGATTTTTTGAGAAATACTGAAAGTTTCAACAAGATCTTCGTACTAGAAGTATTCTAAATGTGAAGAATACAACCCCGGGGGTACAAAATGACCCCAGGGCGTACGGATAAGGTCAATAAACCACAATGACAATAACAACATCAACATCAACAACAACATAAGACTTACGGGTTCCAGCCAAGATCTTGTGCATTGATGAAGAGGATACCAGCCCGAGAAACTGTGGCGGGTGTGGCTGTGCGCAGATGGCTGATCTCAAACAGCAGACGCATAGATGGAGTCAGCGGGATACGCTCGTTACTGGCAAGGGTCAACACCTGTGAGGGAGTAAAGTTTTACTTTCAACCCCTTTCCATTATAACTTCAGGTTATTTCGAGATAGGGCATCAAAATATTTGCTGTTGCTCCAACCCATAAAGTTGTATACTCTCTACAGAGGCATAACTTTTGAAAAAAGACCCATCTCCAACCAGATTTTGTGGTGAGTCTCAAATACTCCTCAAATCACCATATTTCAGGCACAGATTCATAACATGCTTCAACACTCACGTCATATATCAGTGCACTTCCAACCTAACTAATGACACAGCCTTAAATGAATGAATGTCAACTAATAAAAAAAAAAAAATTCATAACGAAAACTGGTTATCTGTTTATCAGACCCAAGAGTTTAAATACAATTGTGAAATTTTAACCAGGAGCAAGCAGAAATGGAATTCAAATCTCAAAGGGAACAGAAATTCACTATTTTCTTTCACTACACAAAATACTTGCCTCCTATTTGTTTTAGTTCTGACCTCCTTCTCATAGTTGTGGAAGTAAAAAAAAAAATGGATGTATCTCAAAAATGCAATTTTCAAGAGAAGCAAGAAACTGGCATAAACGCTCGTATTGCATCTCATTAGCAAAACTTTATTGCCAACAATGTATTTTTCGGCAAACAGGTTTACCATTTTGATATTAAGTGCACCTTCTGGTGCATTATTAAATCACTCTCAATAAAAAATATGTATCCCGACAAAAATAATTTGCTCCCTTATCTTTAACCCCTTCGTTGCCTTATGACGTACCTGGTACGCCATGAAAAAGCACAATTTTTAGCACTGTGCCGTACCATGTATGTCACGGAAGTTGGCAAAATTTGCCGCTCCTGGTTGCTTATATGTTACATGTACGCCAAGCTAATAACCTGGCCTTAATTCTTCTGTATGGAATTTTAGCTACAAGAGCTGCGTAGCTTCGTATTTGGGAATAAAAGACGCGTACATCCGAACCAAATTTGCTAGTATTACTCTTCTGCTAGACTTGCAAGTGATCAATAATCACAGATCTAGGCTTGCAGGCGGCTAGGTGCTCTCGTAAAGCGTTAACATCAAAATGACTTTAAAAAAGGCAAATAAAATTCAATTTTGGACTAAAATTTGCAGGTTATTTGAAATTATGAGTGAGACGGGAGGAAATGGGGAAGAAGAAAAGTAAGAAAAGTGACATAATCGAAGACCCAATATCCGTAACATGTCACGAGTTTGTTAGATCTAGACCGTGGGTCTTTTAACACTGAGACATTAAGCTGCTGTCCTGGGCAGTGAACTTAGCTGAAAATCAGTGCTGACAGTAGGAATGCATACTCCCTAGCAACGAAAGGGTTAAAATTATTCCTCTGTTCATTGACAAAGTAAAAAGGAGTAAAAGCTTGGGTTTGCTTGTTGCCCATTTTGAGTTGAAAAGAATAATATCAACACAACAAGGATCAATAAGTGTAACAAAATAAAACAGAAAAAAAAGCTGATAGGGATAGCGAAAAAGAAAGACTTACCCAGTGTCACCCTTCAACCACATGACTTACTAATATGTGTAAAACCATAAAGATGACAAGATATTATCATAAAGTGATAAAATTATTGACAGTCTTTCCTCTATATTTCCACTGGTTTGGAATGGATCCTTTTACCTTGTTGTCGTCCATGACAGTGTTCAGAGACTCGATCCACATGGGGTCAATGTCTCCGTCCAGTACGATCCACTTGGGTCCATCGCCGGACATGTTAGCCAGGTCCCTCATGATGACGGAGAACAGACCTGAGAAACAAACAGGCACAGTTTGTTACAATCTTAAAGGTGTTATCCTTCCCATTCATAAAAAATCAAGGCAAAGCGAAGTATGTCAGATTACGAGAATTTCCACTATACAAATACATTAAAAACTTGCAAGCCGACTTAACTCATATAAACACAGAGAGAGAGAGACACAGGGAGACACACAGAGAGAAAGAGAGAGAGAGAGAGAGAGAGAGAGAGAGAGAGAGAGAGAGAGAGAGAGAAAGAGAGAGAGAGAGACACACACAGACAGACAGACAGACAGAAAGACAGACAGACAGAAAGACAGACAGACAGACAGAGAAAGGCAGGCAGGTGGGTAAACAGAGATTAAGAGAGAGGGAGAGAAAGAGAGAGATCATAGAAACAGAGAGATACAAGGGAGAGATCTATGAGGCTGAAATAGGCGATGAATGAAAATTCAGTCCTGACTCCAAAGGCAAAATAAAGCATGGACACTATGAGACAAAGAGGTGCATGTGAGTCCTCACCATCCTTCCACTCCCTGGTGGCCGGGTTGATGACACCGAACAGCTCATCATTGGTCACAGCCTTAGGGTCGAGGTCAACAGCATTTGGCTTCTTGCCAAGGTTTTTGTATGTGCGCTGTAAAGTTGCCCAGACACGGCTCTTGCCTGTTCCAGCATTTCCCAGCAGGAAGACGGAGTGACGCACTTCAAACAACTCTTCCAGTTGTACAATCTGCCAATATGTGGGTAGAGAGTTTAGGGCATTGCTCAACAGTCGCTCAAGAAGATGGTATCAAAACAACATAATACAGTCAAACTTGCTCTAACAGTCACCTGTAGAAGACAATCACCTGTACAAATGGCTCCTAACCATTTACGACCTGCGATGTTTTAAAGATTATAATGACACTGTGTAAGATGGAAACTTTTCTCCTTGACATTGGGTAGTCATCTTAGACAATTACAACTTGTTTTCTCTTTCAAATACACGGCAAACATACCTAAAAACATTATATATTCCAACAAGTTTCAACAGGACTGAGATAGTGACACAGAATGTTTTGTTCAAAAAAAGAAATAACAAAGCAGAAATGTTTTAAAATTTGAAGAACTTATTTACAGCAACAGCTCTGAATCCCCCTGAAGGCTCATACAACCTCATAACAACTCCCTTGGCTTGCCTCTTTATTCGACTTTACCGTTTCAGTCTCCTGGGGTATCTATAATTTTGCAGTATGTTAGGTACAAACTCCAATCATTCACATATTCCATCTCTACCAATTGTGACTTGCATCAGAGTGAAGTGAGGTAAAATTTTTTTCCTTGTTTGAAGACATTGTTTTATCCTTGAAATGACCTCAATGTGACTAAGACCCTTTATTTTCTCACCCTTTCAATTACTAGAGTGTAAATTTTCAGACTGCATCTTTGCTGACCTTCAGAATGAAGTTGTCCTCTGCCTGCAGTTTCTGGTCCAGCGTGGCCTGCTTGATGTTGGCCTCAAACTCCATGTTCCTCTTCCTGGGCACGTCCAGTGCTGGGAACAGGTCTCCAATGAGACCCATGAACACAGGCATGTCGTCAATCACAATCTTGGGGATGTTGAAATCTCGCAAAGCTCTCATCAGCACCTGTTAAAACAAGCATGGTGCATTAATGATAGGTGAATCAAACTACATCCAGCAGTAGTCTGATCAAATTCAATGGCTCCGTCTGAACTTTTATTTGAAAACACTGCATATTTGGGGCAGGATATGTTACTTGTGGTTGAAGCCACAGACAAAAACCATCTGGTCACACTTCCTGCTTCAGTTTGAGTAAAGTCTAAGCAAACAAAAGCACATCAACACAATAGTAGTCATTTTATGCTGGATAAAAGCAACATGGACAGAGAGATAAAATTGCAGATTAGTGAAGAAGTAGCCCCTATTAAAGGTGCCTTCAAACTACCCGATGCTACAACTGAAGCTACAAACAACACAGAATGACAAATATGGGACAGAAAGTTATGGGTGGTACAAACCACAGCCAAAGACCATTTGAGCAAACCATGTGGATTGTCCTCATCTACAATGATAACACAATAAACTATTAGAGATTTGGACAATTTCCTTTTGTTTTTCCTTTTGATCCATACCACCCTTTTTATACAGCTCTGATGCTATTTCACAAATCCATTTGTTTTTTGGTATTTTCTTGTATTTCATAGAAAAAACATATTTTAAGTTCCTGTGGTATTTGAGGTCAGTCCCCCTTTTTATATATATATCTATCTGATATCCTTAAGACATATATCAAATTCCTCCTCATAAGAAGTTGAAAGGGAGCCAGATTTATAACAACTTAGAAGAAATTTAATAAGATACTGGTATGATTTTTCCTTTACTAGAATTTCTTACTTTAAAACAAGGATCTATTGGAAGTACGAAAAAGGTATCATATAAGCCACCTTCATATATCAAAGTTCTTTACCACTGAGTATGGCCCTTCGTCTGAGTAAACCCCTTCTTCAATTTTCACCCATGACACGATGCATTGCTTATCCGGATAACTCCTTACAGTCACAACACAGAAGGAAAACAACACACAAACCCCTTTTACTTTGTATCATAAAAGCAAAAACAGGCTCCTTCTACATCTGCACACTCACTCATTTTGCTGCTTTTGTCTGGGCCACTTACCTGGTCTTCTGGTCGACCACGGTCACTCCTCTTGAGGGCACCGGCCACCACAAGCACAGACTTGATGGCTCTCAAACCCCAATCGTAGTGGTCCTGGACAATAGACGGAAGGAAAATAAAGTGGGGGGTTGACAAAAAGAAAGTTCTTTTACCATCTATGAAACTTCAAACAATGGGTGAAAGGACATTTGAAGATCAAGGCCCCAAGATCTAGGATGCTTTGCCAAGTACTTTAACACTTTGGCGCCTCATCTCATCTATTCGCGATGTTTACCACCCAGTTTCTTTGGATTTTCCCAAAAATATGATGGCAAAGTGTTAAAAGAGATCAAATCCTTTGATTCATTCAAATGTCAGCTGAAGTCATTTCTGTTTTTAAATCAATAAGATGAATATTTTGAGAGATTTGCTTCAGGTCAGAACTCAAAGTTTTATGTTACTATTGTATTGTATTGTAAAGCACTCAGAGCCTGTGTATATTAATCGAGGCTGAGCACTATATAAATGTCATTTATTGTTTTTATTATTATTATTGAGTTGCTTTCAGTTTGCGGTGAGCAAGCAAGATAATGATCGTAACATGGTATGAGATCCATGGTGTCAGTCACGTTCTACCATTTGAATCATAACGAGTTCAGCAGATTGCAAAAGTGAAAGCAATAACATTTTTTGTTGAAAAAAGTGTTGGTATGGCATTCACATACAAATCAAAGATCCAAGCTTACTGATAAAAAAGAAAATATGGATTTTAACACAGGCTGAAAAAGGCAAAAACACAGACAGTTGGTTTCTCGATAAACAAGTCATTTATGATTCGGTTTGGAATAACACCCAAATATCTAAAGAAGAGGAAATATCATTCAAGCTTGTGATGATTGTATATATTTTAAGCCTCTATCAACACAATTTCTATCATTTTGGAAACAATGAAGATTTGAACGAAGGACAACTTTACAAACAGTATAGTTTTTATAAGAGTTTACCACAAAACAAATTGTTTCCACTGTTTATCTAATTGCAATCTCCCTATCAATTACTACAGTTGTTAAGAAGCAATTTTCTTAATCTTAGTCATATTGCATTATATACAACAGTTCTCAAAATTAAAACTATCCAGCTAGAAAAATATAATTCTTAAAGATGTGTCTTTTGAATTTATGCCCTTGCATGCTAATGACATGTTAAAAAAAAGCTATATGCTTTGCTTCTCAAACACCTAATGACTGACCTGTTTTGACAAGAGTTCTCTGCACAGACTGTACAGTGTGATGAACTTCCTGGCCAAGAGACGGGCATCAAGGAAGCCCTCAGCCACCAACATGATCTCACAAATCAACTCAAAGTCAGGCACCACCATAGCGCATGGTCTGGGGAAGTCAAAAAGTTAATGTTAAAAAACCTCAGACTGAACTCATATCCTCCTAATAACTGCACTCATGAATGACTAATTGATTTATTACTTTAACAGTTAAAAAAAAATATTCATTAAAAGCAAATTAACTCCAATGACAACCTCCATCCCACAAATACGTAAATTATAAGTAAATGTAAAAAATGAACCTACAAAATAATTATGCCCCTCCCAAAAAAAACACAAACAAACAAAACAAACAACCCCCCCTCCCAACCAATAAAAAAACCCAACCAAACAAAAAAACCCCCTGATAATGAAATCTATTGTGTCAAAGAAAACAGACTTGTACCATTGTATGCAGACAGTTAATAAAAAGACTACTTAGTACATGACTATAGATCTAAAACACATCAGGTTATTGTTGTTGAGATCTTGTGTCACAAAGTTTCCCTCTGTTTTTAATGAAGAGAGCCCAAGGAGCTGTTGAACCCACCTGAACAGAGCTTTGAGGTTTTCAGGGAGCTCTGTGCGGCCGGCATAACCTGGGTTCATGGTGATAAAGATTCCTACGCTGGGGATCAGGTTGATCTCCTCACCCAGGAAGTTGAAGCGTTTCTTCTTGTCCTTGATCGCATCCTGGATTGTCTTCACCTGCATGGGCAACCAACGTGATTCATGAACATTGTACACTAAAGAGGTGGTAATGAAATGAAAACTATGATACGGAGGAAAAATAAAACAGACAGAATTCTATATAAATCACACAACACGGCACAGGAGATACTAAGACGGTTACGCAACAAACGAAATAAATTTACCAGTAACACACTCACAAAACACATGAAATAGACAGGAAAATATTGTGCTAGAAATACAAGGGTGCAACAGTAACATATTGCTGGTTTGTGAAAGTCAAACAATAATTTATAATCTAAAGTAAATACATTGACAAAAGGGGGCTCATTAGCTCAACAGGTATGGATGATGCTCGCCTCTCAACCCTGAGGTCTGGAGTTTGATCCCAGCCAGTGTGGAGTTTTCTTTTCTTATTTTCAACACCCCCCCTCCCCTCACCCCTGATTCAAGGATAGGCAGGACTGAGCACCTATGCTTCTTGAATGGGGATGACAAATTTCGGAGGACCTGTGAGAATGTTTTGCTTGTTAAAGATCCCTTGGTGGTTCTAAAATCGAAAAGAGTAAGCCTTTCAGGCTGCCATCCGCATCAAATTCAAAGTCTATTCATACTTAAATATTGAATCAACTCTAGTAGGCACAAATACTAAGAGTACCTTCCAAAACAGCACATTTTCTATGAAGATAAAACAGCCATGTACTTAAAATCAACTACAGCATGAGATGAAGATCGAGCAGTCTTTTATTCCTTAAGAAGAAGAAGAAGAATATAAGAGAAGAAGTATAACAAAAGAATAAGATTATACAATATCAACACAACAAACACACAAATAATAAGCAATACAACACAGATAAAAGTTTAAAAGTCAAATTTAGGAGAACTAAAAAAAACCCCCAATCTACATAGTTATTTCGTGCTGGAAACAATAATTAACAAATGCGTTACCACAAACAAATTTTGGAAGGTGAAACTGCAATGTTAATTTGAGGCAAAAGTTTTCAACAGGGTACTGTTATGGTGTGATGCAGCACAAAAAAAATAACTAGTATCACTAATATTTTTAAAAATTGTCACCTCTCAGGTTAACTCTGCAAAAAATGGATATGTTGGTATGCTAAAATCTGTGAGAATGTTCAATTAGCTTTCAATGTTTTTGATATGAACAGACCAAGCCACCACGGCCTCTCACCTGGACAGCTACCACGGACAAGACCTCCACAGCAATGCGGTTGAACTCGTCAAAACATCCCCAGGAGCCAGACTGTGCCAACCCCTTATAGATGTTGCCAATGGACTGAAGGGAACCAGGCAAAAATATAATAGTTAAACACAGGATTAACAACTGAAAACAGTTCAAAAAGAAACCCTAATGTTAGACAAAGACAAAGACACCAAGAAAACATTGCTTGATAATAATCATGCCTGAACCATTTACTTACATAAAATAAAGACAAATGGAAACAAGATTACTGGTAAAAGCTTGAAAAAAATCCAGGCAGTCAAAAGTTATCGGCACAAAATCATGATGTTTTTGAGTTGGATGAGCCTATATCTTTGAACATTTATTAAGAAACAAACTAACAGATCTCTAGTGTTACAAGACACTCATACAAAGCAAAAGATTCCGCATGGACTCATGCAGCTTCCTGTCTTGTACCTTGTAGTCCATCTGCTCTGAGCAGTTGAACACGTAGACCATGATGCCGAGGGCTCTGCCCAGATCCTTGGTGGTCTCTGTCTTGCCGGTTCCAGCAGGCCCAGCTGGAGCTCCGGACATGATGAGATGCAGAGACTGGGTCAGTGTGATGTAGCATCTGAGGACATGCACAGAATGAAGAGGTATCCTCTCAAAGTGGTTGGAGTGGAGAAGATGAGAAACGGGGTGGACAGTGCAGGGGGATCGGGGGACACTGAAATAACAGCTGGATCTTTTTCTTCTTCTCTTTCTTTTTCTCCTTGTGGATTCTCTTGCACAAATACTAAGAGTACCTTGTTAACTCTGCTGGCAGCGGCTTGGGCACATCCTTTAACATCAAATTACTTTTCAGTAATTATTAAAAACAGGTCTCTTTTACCGGGTGTTCATTCATTAGATGAAGAACTAGCACAATAGGTTCACTTGTTTTGATTTAATTACCAATTTAGTGATGTTTTTGGCACTTTTAGATTTCATACCAAAAAAGAGCCCCAGTATAGTGGTTTACCCCCCTCGGAGATAAAGAGTTAAAAGGTACAAATATTAAGAGTACCAACGTAAGGGAAGTCTACAATAGGTTCTTCAGCCATAAGTGCAATATTGATTTTAAGGCCTGCTTCTCAACCGTACATCATTCTCCTCTAGGAATGAATACAGGACAGATCTTTATAAAATCTAGAAATTGAATTATCTAATGAATTAAAGCTTTATTTGAATTTTCTGTCTTTTGTTTACTGATGATACTACAATCTAATCCAGTCTCAACAAAATGTTACAGTAAAGCTGTCAATGGCAGCTGTGGGAGAAAAAAAGTGAGAACAGAGTACATCAACAGAAAATATACCATTTCTCATCAAAACTCCATAAGAGTACATCAGCACATACCTATCAGTGAGGGGTGTGATGACCAGACGTGGGGTGTTGCCCAGGTACTCATGGGAGTAGCGGAACTGAGCATCGCAAATGTTGGCAAAACAGTCACGCTCATTGTCATCCCAGCGATGTCTCAGCTGTGACAGCCACAGGAAAGCCTGAGAACTGTCGATCTGAGGAAACATTCAATGCATATGTTAGTAGGTATATGTTTAAAGGGAAGAAATCAGTTTGTTTTTAGATGAAAACGGTAATCATCTTCAATTTAGTATTCTCTTACAATTTCCAACACATGAAAAGGTAAATTAGAATTAATTTCAAATGCCTTTGCACAGATCGTGGAACATTTTCAGTGAGAATAACCTCCTGTATTGCAATTCAGTGAGTATTTTGTTAATAGCAAATACTACACAAGTAACACAAAATTTGCTATAGCTGCATTCAATACACTATTTGTTCTATTGTTATTGAGTCATCATTGTCTATCCACTGACATCATAACTAAATGTGAGGCATGCTGACAAAATGAGTTACTTCTCGGATTTTAGCCTGATAGAAATACATACGTCAAATTTATAGGTTGAGTTTTTACAATTTATTTGTATAAAATGATAAAAGACATCTAAAGCTTGAAGAGAATGGCATTGGTTTGGAATCTATAAATATGACCTTTGTGTAGATTTTCAGCCGATATCTCGATTCATGGATTGCGAGAAATAACTCATTTTGTCAGCATGCCTCACAAATAAAGAGAAACAAGTTGCCAAACTTAGACTTTGGCCTCTAACCTTCTGTGTTATCATTTTGGCCACAACATCACGAGCGTGCACATCAATTGTGCAAATAGTCATAATCTTCTGGCGGTCGCCACTGGTGAGGTCTCCCAGCAACATGGTGATTAGAGCGTTCAGCTGCTGAATCTGCTTCTTGTTGTAGTCCTTTAGAGCGTTCTCGTAGCCTTCTTCCAGTCTACCAAATGCCATGTTGACCTCGGTGGTCCACCAGATCTGTGTGCCGCACAGCGCCACCTGGGGGAAGCCAGAATAGAATAAAAATGCGGTAAAAAAAAGCAACAAAGTTATGACATAGAGCATAATAGAAACATTAGACAATTTATGAAAACATACTTATTCAGAGAGCTTAGCACACAAGTAAAAAAGAAAAGAATTATAAGACAAAGATGAAAATGAAGAAAGACAAAAATTTAAGACTATCAAAAGACTGATAGCGATTAGCCACTCTGACAGAATCTTTCTTTTATATGTTTTCCTTCAACATTTTACTGAAGACCCTGAAAGTTTTAACATTGTTTCTCCTTAACAAAAAAGCAGAAAAATACCTTTTATCTACTCTAGATAAGTTACTGAGAATAAATTATTTTTCCTGTTTAAAATCCTTGAAAAATCTGAAGACAAATGTGCTTTCTTATCCTCTCAGGTGATGTTAGAACTACATTTGTACCAAGTTAACTGATTTGGCATTATTATTAGAAGCTTAACAAAAATTATTACTGCATTTCTGAGAGTGCTTACATAATCCAACTTTTTCACTTCCCTGCTGATGCAGAAGTTTATTTGTGTTTCAAGCAACACAACAGAAAGATATGATTTATTACAAAGACAATGTAAGATACTGAGAGTAACCCGTCCACCTAAGTCCAAATTACCTGTGCAGGGTAGTCAAAGAGCCATTGGTCACGGGGCTTCTCCTCATAGCCCACGACAGCTTCAGTCATTTCATGTCTCACGGTAGCCTTCATTGCTTCCAAGAGACGGTTCAGCCAGTTTTCAACCTGTCAGAACAAAACAGACATATCTAGTATCTTACTGTGTATTATAAAACTTTCACAAAATATTCTATGAATGTATTTACATTTTTTTTTTTGGGGGGGGGGGTATTTTATATAAGGCACTGTAGATCAAATTTCCCTACAAGGATAGATAAAGTGGGACTTTCTTTTATTTTCATTTATTCTACTATGACTTGTATAAAAGCTTACATTTAGTTCTATGACAACATCATCCCTTGGTTGTTGTTTTTTTTTTTGGGGGGGTTTCGGTGTTGTTGTTGTTTTTGTTTTTGGTTGTTGTTTTTTTTTTGGGGGGGGGGGGAGTTGAATGAAGAGACCCAGCAACCACCAGCAGTAAAAAGTGGGCAACCCATTTATTGGTGGAATTACAGACTAAAAAATAAGATCATATTATTATATCAGGTAAATCCTCTTAACTTTGGTATATGGTCTGTGGTTTATATCCTCTCTTCCTAATTATAGCTACTGCTGGGATAAGTGTTATTTCTTTGAAATAAAGTACACTTGTACAAAATACACATATGAACAAAATGCTCATGTAAAAATGAAGGTTATACTCAACCTGAAACAAAGTCTCTCTCACAACAGTTGCATTAGTAAATCAAACAGTACACCAATGAACAAACAACAATTCTGTGACAAGCCACTCACCTGCCCATTGAGATCACAGGGGTTGTTGAGATCGACATACTCTCCATCTTTACTGTACATGCCCAGGGCATTCTTGATGGGGTTGTCATCTTTGTCTGTCTCAAACTTCAACTTGGCCATTGAATCAAACAGTTTGGTCAAGTGTTTAGCCACCTGCGGAGAACCAAACACAAAATAGCTCATTCAAGCTGAAAAAAACCCCAGCCTCCTAAAAATGGTGACCCTTTTGCTTATCTTTCAGCACATTTTACTGACCAAATTGTACACATACACGCAAACACTGTAGGACAGAACACAATATGGAGTACAGCACAATTAATTTAAATGCACATAAAAATTTGTTTGCAGGTTGCCACAGAGCAGCGTTATATTTGAGTCGGTTTTAGCATGTTTTGCTTAAGGACAAGCCCTTGTGAGCACCAATTAAAAGACCTCTCATTGATACTTGAGTGCCTTTTTCCCCCAATATAAAGGATTAAAAAGGAACTGGAGGAAAGGCAACAAAGCTGACCCACATTCTTATAAACCATAACTTTTTCACTACATCTTTAGTTCTCGAGTCAGACATATTTTAAAAACAATGGATGCAGCGTTACTTGAAATGGTGTTTAGAATGGGTAAGAAAAGTGAAAACTCTAACCGACAACAGTAACAATATTGTTTTCTGAAATGTGACTCCGTATCACTGATGAAAACAAAGTAAGAGTTGTTTTTCCTGAGTCAGTGAGCAACAAGAATCACAAGGTTCTTGCTTGTCTTTGAATCACTGAGCCCATGAGGTTTTTTTTTCTTTTTAAAAATGTTAATAAAAAAAAAAATTCATGATTCTATTTGGTGTCAAATCATGATGACTTGGTTTTTCCCAATCTTGTGTTTTGTTGACACATCTTTCACCTCAGAGACTTAGTTGTTGTCTATCCACTTTGATAAGACACAAACAGGCAGATATAAGGAGTCACTGTGACTCTCATGACACCATAAAATGAGAGGTAACCGCAAATTAGCACAATAGAAAAGATAAGGAGCAAAGTGTTGCTTACAAGCTTTAAATCATCTTCAGGACAGTGAAAGAGGACAAAAAACTGCTCGGGTGATAACATCAAGATGAATATGGAGGTCAAAGACATCTTAAATGCTCTTCTCAAGGAGAGAGCAACTACATGTTCAGTTCTTCATGTTGGTTTCACAAGTAGTTAACGTACCGTGACAGGGTCATTTCCGTTGGACAGGATGTCCAACAGATCAGCAGACGACACGAAGTAGAACCTGGGGAAGGCAAGACGCTTGGTCTCAAGATACTCAGCCAAGGCTTTCTCACAAAGTGCCAGTTGGTCCTGCAGGCCCTCCAATTTTTCAAACAGGTTGGGTTGGTTGGTGGAGTCTACCACATTGGTTGTTTTCTCTACCTGACTGACCAACTCCTGAAATACAAAAATCATGGATGATTAACAATGTTAATGGACAAATATATTGAAGCACAGAAAGATCTGTATTTGTGTTTCACTCATTATTCAAAGGCTTTTGATAAACCTGGACTTGATGAACTATCTAAAATTTGGGAAAAGCTAGACAGGAAAAGAATCTGAGAGGGAGAGTACAAGGCAGATTTAAAGAGGAGTTACACTAGGATAAGTTAGGTCACCAGACTACCACAAACAGTGAAAAGAATAAAAACGATTAGGAAGAGAAAAATGCAGTTTCTGCGACTCTTGAACATCTTGAACTCACATGAAAAATGGAAGGCAAATAAGGTACGGGTAGACCCAGAGCAATTTACTTACAAAACCTTAAAGGATGGGTGTCAAGGAAAGACCATGATAAAACGGATATTTTGAGAATATCCAAGAAAATAAATCTTTGGTTAACCATGATTGCCAATGTCTGCATCTTTATGATGATGATGGTGATCATGATATACAAAAACACTTGCTTTATCTGGGGAAAACTTTTAGCAACTTTATAATGATGAGATACAAAAAATCTTGAACACATTTATTGACAAAAGTATGCAAATTAAAATGTCACAGAAATAAAAAAAACTAGTTTGATTTTCCCAAGCAGAATATCTATTTTACCTTGGAGCATTTTCCAAGAATAATTAACAAGTCATGTCAGAAGTAAGCAGAATAGCTCACAATACATGTTCACACGGTGTATTCAAAAGCAGTGATGACTTGACATTAAGAATAGTTTTATCCTAACAAGGTAAAATTTTTGTCTGCGAGCATAAGTGCCTCTTCCCAGCCAAAGTAGGACAACTGTACCTTGAAGTCGGTGTCAATGTTGTCAAAACGCTTGGAGTCCTCCGGAAGCTGCTTTCTGATGTCCTCTGAGCCAATGAAGATGGACTCCAGATGGGACCATGTTCGCTGTACCTCCATGTAGATGGAGATGACCTGGTCAGCGGTGGACAGCTTCTTCTGCCACATGGACACTTCTTGCAGGAAGTGAGCGATGTACTTAGATGTCATCATGTTTTGCAGTTGCACCTGGAGAGCACAGTGATGTTATGAATAGTGTGCTTTAGGAGGATATCTAACCTGCTCATTAATAGTAACATAATAATTGATTCTGAAAAACAAATTTAGTTAAAACACAGGCAGGGACGAGGAAGCGATAAGTCTTTAAAAAGCAAAAAACAAGGCTAAAAAATTATTGAACACGAACACTTTCCATTTCATCTAATAACAAATCAACCTAAGTAAGAAACAAATCATACTCCAAAATCTGAATGAGCATATAGACAAGCAATTCTCTCAAAAGACAATAGACATACTGTGCACTAATCTTGAAGAATAAAGCAAAATGAAGGGAATCTAAGGGTAAACTCTTGCACGAAAACCTTGTTTGTCACACTCGGCTTGCATGACACTGAGGCTCATAAAGCACACAGAAAAAAGAGATCAGTGGGTGTTTGGTGGGCACTACTGGTATGTCCGACTTCTCTTTTTTTACCTCTGTTGTTATAGTCTATCTTTCTCCCACTAAATGTGGTTGGAGGGCGCCACTGCTAAGTCCTACTTCTTTTCTAACCCTCTGATGTTATTGTCTATCTTCCCTGCACTGAACGACCTTTATTGTGTTGATGAGCTTATCTTTACTCAAACTCAAGAGGACTTGCCTGGTTGTCCTCAAGTGTCTCAATGAGCTCCTCAGATGTCTTGATGATGGTGATGCCGGTGCGTGGGTGTTTTTCATGTTCAAACTCCATGGTTGACCATGTGCTGTCCAGCTCTTTTAGCACCTTCTCCATGCTCATCTCCTTCACTGCTTTGTCCACAATGGTTCGGACCTCGTCCTCATAGTTGTGGAGGTTCAGGTTCAACAAGTCGGCCAGTGTCGTGTTGTCGTCCATCACAAACTTCACCTGGAGAAGAGAAGAGATGTCAGACAGGGATAAAAAATGATAGATGACAGATGGAGATACATTATGAGAAGAGACACACAAAGAACCTGAATCACTACAAATTGTCAATTAGCAGACTGTTTCATGGAAATTTGATTTTTGTCACAAGTAGCGCAGTGGAAAGTTATAAGCAGTGGAATAGAGGAACTTTCTTACAGAAGCATACTTCTTACAGAAGAATACCAAAAGACAGAACATTAAATTGTTGAAATTATCATACACGAAAGCAGCTTTGCACTAGTGCGCTTCAAGTTTTTTATTTTGCAAACCTTTATAAAGTTATTAGAATACATGTTTTTAGATTGAAAATTCAATTGGAGCAGTCAACCTACTCAAGCACCACTCTTTTGTTCTGATTACTGTTACACACGATAGTATATTTATTTCATGTGTGTATTAATTTACTTACTACAGTCCGTCAGTGTGTTCATTCTTTCTGTACCAAGTGTCGATATATAGACTTCTTTACACTTAAACAATGCACTGATAATTCATGGTATGAAAAGGGTTACAGAATGCCTGCTCACCTTGGGGGTATTCGTAGTGATGTAATTGCACCATGTGCGCATTGGGCTCATTCATTGCAGTTTATTTATGTGTTGAAATGACTTTTCAATATCACTGTGGTGACCATAAATATGTATTTCTGCAAATGTGTACACCTGTTTCCTGTACTAATCTCCTCCACAGAAAAGTGTGCTTACCTTAGTGGCAGCCATGAGTTGCTGCCAATGTCTGTCTCTGATGGCTGGGTTCTGCAGCTCACTGACCGCTCTCAGTGAGGTCAACATGTTCTTGACCACATTCTCCAGTCCGATGTATGCATCCCAGGCACGCATCTCCTTGTCCAAGGCACGGATGTCCTTGGAGAACTTCTTACAGTCCAAATCCATCTGCTCCACATTGATTGCCTTCCATGGTGTTGTCTTCCAGTCATCGATGCTGCTGCGTACAATGATGATGTAGTCCCACAGTGTCTTCAGAAGTTTGATCTCCTTGCGGCACTGTTTCAACTGCTTGAAGTCTGGAATATTCACCTCAAACAGACTCGCAGACTCCATAAGGAGAGCCATGTCCTGCTCCATTGACTTGATTTCTTCATGATACTGTGGACGATATCAAGGACTTTTGAAATGACAGAATATAACAAAAACTCATTAGGCTCTGTATAGAGATGGACATAAAATTCAGAGGTCCTACCTCTTAAATAACCTTACAGGGTTGAAAAGGGTGTGAAACCTATACAATAACCAGAATCAGAAGAAATGGAAACATGAAAAAAGAGCAAACAAAGTACCAACCAATACTTTAAAATATTTCTTAAAGTTTTCACTGTTTTGTGTCATAAAAATACTTATCGATGATTAAGGTGAGAGAAATTATTTCATTCTGCTGCGGTAACAGACACGAAACATCTCAGCCCTTCGTACAAGCTTAACACACAAGCTCCCATTTCTAATTGCTTCATCTTGGTAAGCACATACATACCCTGTCCAGATGGTCGTATGGCTTCTCACACTCGTATCTGAATGGTGGAATGGCACGGAACTTTTCCCTGAACTTGTGCTGGCTGGTGTCGAATGTGGCACTCTTCTTGCGAATGTTTGTCACCTCATTGGCCAGTAGAGGGGCCACCTGTTGCTTGACTGTGATGCTGATCTTCTTAGTGTTGTTCCACTGCTCTGGCAACTCCTGCATAGACGTGTGACAATAAGCAATGTGGGTCCGATACAATAAGCTATGTGGCCCTTGCTATAGAAGGGGCTTATTTTTAGATAAGAAGACTTACACAAGACTGAACGTTTTTTAAAGATTTGCATACCATAGAATTTGCCGAGATTATAACTTGGTAAAAGAAGATGGTTAATATTACTTTCCATATCTCATAAGAGTTAATGAGCATGTGTACTATCAAATGGATATTAACCCTCAGTCAGAATGAATACAAGGCAAAAACTAGCACCCGTGAGACTTAAGCCTTTAACAAATAAACACTTTGCTGCTTCATCTCACACTATGAGAGTCTGGTTTCACTCACAGACTGTTCAGCAAGAGAGGCAGTTCTACCTCTTATATATAAGCAGTTAGGTCAAACAGAGAAATATTACTATAGCTATATTGATTACACATGGTACAGTAAAAAAGCAAAATCATTATTCTTCTACCTTTTCATGTCACGGTTCTATCATTACAAGGGGGTAGGAACTTTGATTTTTAGTGGGACAAGTATAATTTGACTTATTCCACTTTTCCCCTCCCCATCCCCCACAGCCAGTCCCTGATGAAGTTATGTTATTGCATTGAGGTTATGGCTAAATAAATGTAGAAGAACAAACAAGTGACAGCACTAAGGGATACACGTACTTGCAGCTGAACATGGACTTCATCCGGCATCTCCTGATCATAAGTTTTGAGCAGTTCAATGGTCTGCTTGAGTGGTTCAAACATGTCATCAGTGCTCTGCTGCCTCTCCCTTACAGCAAACAAGTGGCCCATGACCTCTACAAGGCCGTTGTAATCGCCATCCTCAACCTCTTTCTGCAAGCCTGAGTCTGT
This sequence comes from Aplysia californica, assembly GCF_000002075.1. Taxonomy (NCBI): domain Eukaryota; kingdom Metazoa; phylum Mollusca; class Gastropoda; order Aplysiida; family Aplysiidae; genus Aplysia; species Aplysia californica. The sequence continues at coordinate 278,478 of NW_004797431.1, read as the reverse complement.
TGTCTTGATGAACTCTGTCAGGTTGTTCAGGCTGTGGATAAGGGGTCCCAAGTGTGTCTTCTTAGAGAAATTTTGTGGTTGACAAAAATGTATTTCCTTTTTCTTGTTTATTAGATCTTGATTCCCATTTGTTCCTCTTGTGGGCCACATTCAAGCTAAAGAAGTGATGATTACATGAACATGTGTGGCTCTGAGGAAACCATTTGGTAGGTGGAAATTTTCTAATTGGCATTTTTACTTATTCGAAAAGCTCATTCTGTCTTAGGCGCTCAGAGCTCTTTTCATAACAAGATAGAGCACTATATAGAGACTACCTATTATTTCTTATAAGCACTTTATCTGGATGCAACTGGATCGTTTTTAAAAAAGTTATAGGATTTCAAAACAACAAGGGGCTGTGAAAGACACACCTTGAGAAAACACATTTGAGTATTTTTCATTGTGAAGCCACATTAAGAGTAGAACAAAAGGTGTGTTGTTGTTCTTCAGTCATTTCTGCTGTTATAATATTCACATACACTGAGTTTCCCAAGTAAGGTAATTTCCTTTTCTTTAGTTTGGTATGTTACATTAGGCTTGGAAATTAATGTCAGTCTGCTGGAGCAAACAGTTCAAAGTATTCTGCTGTGTGTCCTCAATATAACTTATTTAAAAATGTTTTGAATAGCATTTGAGCAAAATCTGTCGAAATTAGGATTTAGAAGTCGTTTATCATCAAATATTTCTTGAAACATAATTTGTGATTGAACTGAAGTTTAATATCTATTTTCAACATGTCACAATATAAACCACTTGTACTTTTCATCTGGTCTTCTCGAAGCCACACACTTGACCACACTGGGTTTAGAGAGAGACATAAGTTGTTGCTGATGGTGACTCAGACAATAATAGAACAACAGTAACAAACAAAAAAAACCAGAAGGAGAAAAGGGACATCAGAACACCTACCAATAGCAGAAACAAGAAGGAAGGAGGGGATTTTAAAAAAATCCACTCTCTCTCTCTCTCTCTCTCTCTCTCTCTCTCTCTCTCTCTCTCTCTCTCTCTCTCTCTCTCTCTCTCTCTCTCTCTCTTTCTCTCTCCATAACCACCCTCTGCCATCACTCACCTGTTGGTCACATGATCGATGAGATGCTGTTTGAACATGAAGCTCCAGCGTTTGATGATGTTCAGCAAGGACAGTTTGAAGGGTTTGGCATCCACACGGAACCAGTGCTCAAACAACTCTGTGTCCTGAATGTGGACTGCATCCTCATAGATCTTCTCATAGGTATCAATCTGATGGAAACAACAGACAATGCAAGATGATGAAAAAAAAGATGCATTTTCTTTTCATATACAAAATATAAGTTTAGTTTATTATAATTACATAAAAGTCCACAGATTACTTCAAACAAAATAAAAGCAAGTACTGTTTCCTTTTGTATAAAAGAAATAGCCTGCACGCCCCTCCCCTGCTCTGTCTCACTCACTTTACACACACCCTCCTCATGTTCTAAACATTATGTTTATAACATTGTATTCACATCTTCATGTTCACAATACTGCACTAATACAGCTAGGTTTATAACTCGACACAACCATCTTCATCTATTATCTATTTGTGGTGGCCGAATTTTGCTATTCAAAAGGCTTTTTAATGGCAGCCTTGATCGACATGCGGTTTTCGCCAAAAGATTCTTTAAAATATTCTCCAGATCCTGACGCTTTTAGTTTTTTCCAGTTTTGAGACAGTTTTGCTGCAAAAAGCTAAATTTCTTTATTTCGCCGATCGCTTTTGTAGGCCGACGCTTCTGTCTCTGTCATTTTAGAAAATCTGCCAGGTTTGTATTTCAAGTCGTACTTCCGTTCGATACTATCGCGCATTGTCGTGCAATACTGAGCACTATTTTAGGTGTGCGACTCGTATAGAACTAGCCTCAGGTTTTCCTTTTTTACTTGGTGCTAAATTCGACTGTGATCCTTTCGTTTGATGCCCATCATCGTTTTTCTGGAATCCTTTGTCAAATTCTATTTCTTGCTACTGGGAACAATCAACATGCTTCTTTACAACCACAAAAGCGGAATAGAGAATCAATTTATACATCTATTATATATTTGGCAACTTGGAAACACATGTGTCACTTTTCTCTCAAGATTTATTGCTCCATTCCAGTAGTGTGTAAATATAGTAGACCAATGATATTCAGTAGATGTTAATGCACCGATCATTCCTTTCATCAAAAGGGGGCCGAGCTAGTATTACTATATTCAAAAAGCCTAGTTCAAAACACTGTCCAGACCAGAGTATTCATAATGCAATGGCTGTAATGCTCACTGTAAACCTTCTGAGCCCAGGTTCCCTAAGCCATACAGGTCCTGTATACCTGAGTCCTCTTGGGACGATAACTACATTTGTACCACCACATACTGAAGCATGCATTAGGTGCACAGAAAGGTAAAGTTATTATGTTCAGGTATGCACTCTGGTCCATAGGGTTTATACTTTGATTCCTATTGATGATTCACATCTGCACGCACATAAGAAGAAATATAGAGCAGGGAGTAAGGTGTCAAGGTCATGATTACAACTCAATGTTCATGATGTCATACTCATGTGTACTAACATGTCTCATCATTATTGGCAGTCATCAGTACCCATGGCTCTCTACTCATTCTTTTGCTTGGATGGTCTAAAAAAAAGCTAGATTATCCTGACCTTCCCCCCATCATCCATCTGTTTAGGCTCTCCAAGTTAGTAGCTCTGGGTGTACCCCTGCCTTGTTTACCACCAATTTTGCAGGTGAGAGCTAAAACGTCTAAGATGTCACAATTTCCCCTGGCCTTACCTGGTCCTTGAACTGTGCCAGTGTTGGTGGGCTCTCTGGTACACCCTCGTCAGCATGAGCCTCAATCTCCTCAGTGGTGAGCACGTGGTTGTACAGAAGGAACTGTCGCATAAACTCATTGCGGTCATCCACCCACAGATAGGCGTAGTTGTCGAAGGAGTTGCGGTACTCGCAAGCTTTGTTCATGATGTTCTGCACTCGGTCCATCAGCTCCTGCCTCATCTCACTCAGCTCTTCCATGTCCTCCAAATCGGGCTGGGGACAGACACAGACAAAAAGACACATGTATACTTTGAACTGAAGTCTTCCACAGAAGATTAAAGACACAAACAGACAGAATAACAAATGTGTACTTGAAACTGATGTCTTCCAAGGTAGATTAATGCATTCACGTCTCAAACTACTTTCAACTAGAGTGAGAATAAAGGTGCTTTGAATTATTTATCTTTCAAAAAGCAAAAAACAGAAAAATAAACAAGCAAAAGTTTGCTCAGAGGCAGCAGAGGTGTATTCACATCTCCAACTGCTTTCAACCATTCTGAGAAGAAAGGTGCTTTGTATCAATAATTAGAAAAAAGGCCCCCTCCCCCCACTCAAATAATTAACTCTCTCCCTCCAAAATTTCTGCTCAGAGGCAGCAGGCATGAACCGTACCTGGTAATGCTGCTGACCAGAGTGCTCCGCGAGCCGAGGGATGAGCGAAGACTGCTTGTAGATGTCTCCCACCAGACCGTCTACTTCATCGTAGTAGCCATCTGCAACACCGAAGTCCAGGGAAGGAAGGAACACCATCTCTGGCACGTGCAGCTCCAACTTGGCTTCAAACAATGGCCCTTGGGTCAGTTTGGCATCTGGTAATCAACACCAGGAGGAAAGTCAAACAAAATGCTTTGCCTGTCGTGAAGAAACAGCTTTGAAAAGTGTCAAAAGATTGTAAGACTTATCAATAAACTATGTATTCATCTTGACGTGAGGCTATTTAGTAAATATCAAGCAATACAGCGGAGGTATCATAATATCACACTTAATAAGAACATTAATATCATCATTAATCATTATTTTCACAACATCAAGTGTATGTGCTTCGCCTTTTTAAAAACATTTTTGGCCAAAAGTTCTGGATGTTTGTTTGTTTGAGTAAAGATAAACATAACAACACCCTAATGGTCCTTTAGTGCTGGGAAAAAGCATAAATGATGAGACAGAAACAACAAAGGGCAAGAGAGAAGTTGGATCTACCAGTAGCACCCTCCAACTGCCTGCTCGAAAATGGGGTTTTCTTTTCTTTTTTTCAAAAATGAAAGAGTAAATACCCCAGTAATATGAAGAGAGAAAAAAAGCATTACAAGACAAAGAAGTTGTCTCAGGTAAATGAAAAGAAATTCAAAGTACGTGACAATTGTCAACCCCTTTCACGATCATTACACCAGCAGTTGAAACATCAGCCGAATAGGGCACAGCCTGAGATAGAGTAAAACCTCCCCAAAAAACAAAAGGATGCGGGAGAGAGGGAAGAACAATGGAGTGTAAGAGTTGGGGGTGGGGAGTGTGGTGGTGCTGTCAAAGACCTTCATTAACAATTCACTTCACTGACCTGTGTGAGTGAGCATAAACTGTAAACTACATCGGATGGTGTTGAAGAATCCATCCACCACCATCTCATCAATGTAATCCACATATGCCTTCCAGATGTCTGTGCTCTTGTCTGCTTTGAAGAACTCTAGATTTAGCTGGATAAAAAGGAGAAAGACGGTCCATTAAAAAAAAAAATGATTTGACTCAAGTAGTAACAAAGAAACTTGTACCCCGAAAATGAAAAACTGGCAACACCTTCTCTGAACCCTGGAACCTCAAAACAGGAGATAGGGACTTTATCAGTCAACTTTGGCTGTACAGGGAGAAAGTTTTCACAGCCTGGGATAAAATTAAAAACAAAACAACAGCTACAACAACAAAATGACAAAAGTAAGAAATAACAGAACTTTTATTTACATTCTTTGAGCATAATAACACCTTTTTAAAGATCCTTTTCGTCTCTAAAACAATCAAAATAAAATAAAGGATTAGTCATGAGACCTCTGAAAACTCTTGTCAGTAGAAAATAAAAATAAGAAAATCTGTCTGATCTGATCTGATCCTGTTGGTATGAAGCATTGAAAAGGCTGCACGTAGCTAGATGAATACTAACATAATCATCAAGTTATAATATCATAACCTATGCCACTCTGCATGTTCAAGTCAGTGACACCATGCCACAAATGCAAGGTAAATAAGCTTGGTTTGTGTATTCAGTAGGGTATTGTTGCACTTGGAGTGTGTGAGGATTTTTCATGGTTCCCCAGTCACTTGACTCCATCCTCTCAAGGATGGACATGAACATTTCAGGCTAAGTGCATCTATTAAACTTAATTAGCAGCAACTAACCCATACCTTACTATGTGAAACAACACAATGATGTGTAAAAAGTACTCACCTTGACTAGTTCATGGACTTTGTCACCGGCAGCCTTGATTTCGTTGTAGCGTTTGTTGATACGATCTTCCCTATCGTCCAACTGCAGAAGACAGTCGTGTTTGTCTTCCTTCCTCTCAAACAGTGGTGTTTTTGACCATGTCGTCATAATCTTCTTGATCTCCTCCACATTGTCCTTTGACTTTTGTACACGCGTCTCGAGGTCATAAACTCGGTCCCTGGTCTTCTCGATGTAGTCCCACACTCCTACAGAGAGAAGTAGTGATAGTCAAACTCTATGCCAGAAAGAGAAGTTGTACAAGTCATATGTTGCATGAGAGTGAGAAGATGTACAAATCATGTGTAGTACCATACAAAGAGTAGTACAAATGTTATGTATGTGTTTGAGTCAAGTAACTAACAACACATGTTTTACTAGAAAGGGGAGATGCACAAAAGACATGCTTTATTATCTTATTCGCTACGTATTATTTTCGGCTTGTGGACAAATTTTTTTCGGGAAGGCGAAATGAGATGAAGACTAGTGCGCATTTCAAAGGTCTTTGGGGCCACAAATTTAAATAAATATTAACATGTTATGCACCAAAATTTTCAGTATGATTTGTAGAATACATCTGTAATGTTTATTTGTATATTTTTCAACTTTGGTTCTTGTAGGAGGCGATTATGCAACACAATTTTTCTTGGATGCGGATAAAATTTGAAAAAATAAAAAATTAATCATCTTCGGTGAAACTCAAAAAATATGTTTGCACCTAGTCAAAAGATACATCAAAATAACCATAAATGAATATAAAACTGGAAAATATTGAAAAATTTGCAGTTATTTATATACATTCCATAAAATTTGCACATTTGGATCACATACTCAAAGAAAAAAAAACAACAAAAATTTTATAATCTTGAAAAATGGACAAGATGCATTCACAAACAGAAAAAAACACTCGTATTGTATATGGAATTATTCAGAATTGTATTTGGAATAAACCTACACATGTCTTGAGTGGTACTTTTTGTGTAATTTCACAAAAAAATAGTGATTTTTGGGAGAAAAAAAATAATTTGACTTAGATCTATAGCACTGAAAAATATTGATTTCCCAAAAACAAAGCAATGGCAATTTGAGCCTGATTGTATCAATATTCTAGAGAAGAGTCCTACATTTTTTTAGTGTGCAAAATAACGATATATTTTGTTGTATAAAAGTAGTAAGACTGGTGTCTGGGCTATAATTTGAGCATCGCGAAAAAACAAAGTCGCATAAACTTTGAGATTGGTTTTCAAAACTGAATCAAAACTTCTGAATTTCAGTGGAAACGCTAGACCCGGAAGTCAACATTATATTATGACCTTTATTTCAACATGGATATGTGGATAAGAATAGAATCTAAGCTTAAATTGAAGATCGATTCTCGAGCCGCTGGGGGTGGCTTAGCGTACTGATGGTACTTTAGCCGCGCTGCCCCCCACGAATGAGTTAAAGAGAGAAAAGTGGTACAAATCACATGTTGTACTAGAGAGAGCCTAAATTAACAAAGATAGGAAGCGTTGAAGCACACCCTACTTCATAGACAATATGATCTAAATTGTTTCGATAGAAGCATAAAACATTTAAAATCGTCTTACAGTCAGTCAGATTTCTGATTACTTACTTTCCCAGTTACTAAACAAATAGCTGCATGTCCAAGAAAACTCTAGATATATCTTTAACGGAAAAAGGTACTGGAGGAGCTATATTTTTTTCAAAATCATTGCCTCTCAGACAGACATGAATTCACACAAAAATTAAATGAAAGAACAGCAAGGCACTGTCTGGTTTTCTTCATTTCTACACAAAAAAGGGGCAGACAATCTGGACTTACCCTCATTCTCCCAGTTCAGAGTTTTCTCTGCCTGCTCCAGCTGTTGATCAATCTCGGCCAGTTGACCTTCAATGAGTGGATACTCAACCTCCAGAACTGTTCTGCGCACCTGATGTTACAACATAAGGATAACTTGATGACACTGGACACACAAGACTAGCACCCCCCTCTCCCCCTGCTCTCCCCCTATCCCTTACCAAAACTAATAAAAAATGCAGGTTCATTATCACTTCATTTATACTGCTAATAATTATATAAAACATAATTCATAAAACCAAGTAATCAGAAATGCAAACAAAGGTTTCATAGGAATACAAACAGAATGTTGTAAAAAAATGAAAGCTGCTGAAAAGCCATGACAAATCTTATACAAATATGTAAAAAGTTCATTTTGTACACTGTACTGGCTTGGTTGGGGGGGGGGAGGGGAGGGGGCTACTCTTTTTAAACAGGCCATGATTTACTGAAGTGATTATTATGAATGTGCATGTGTCTGTGAATGTATATGTATTAGTGTGCAGGAAAGAAAGAGAAAAAAGACAGCCAGGCAATGAGGCAGACAGGCAATGAGGCAGACAGGCAATGAGGCAGACAGATTGGCAATCAGTCAGGCAGGTAGTGCCACAAAGAGAAGGAGAGAGAAGGAGGGAGAAAGAAAGAAAGAAAGACAGGGAGAAAAAGAAGGGGGGGGGGGGGTAGTAAGGTGGAGACAACATTAAAAAAAACAACCAATTAGTTCTGATTTGGATGTGAATAACCCTCAGTTCCTCCAGCCATATTGAGACCGTTGCTACATAAATAATCTTTATGAACATTACCACAACAACAGAGCACTATGTCAACAAAAAGCGTTTATATTGGTCATTCTATGTGCCCAGTCTCTGTCACATACCTTGTTGTACCACTGGACAGTGAGGTCCAGGTTGGCTACAAACTTCCGGAAGGTGTCGTTCTTGGAGTACATGTTACTGGCACTGTTGGGGATCTCCTCCTTGTTCCGGATCTCCAAGTACTTCACTTCACGAAGGACAGCAACCAGCTGAGGACCAACACAAGACCACGATACATGAGCTATGTTTTAGGTTTGTTTGTTTTGTTTAATAGTAAAAGTTTCACAGCAAATACAACACAATTAGGTCATGTAGGTGCCAAAGATTAGAAGCATTATACGAGAGCAGCAAACTCAAAAAAAGAAGGAAAGATAAGGACGATAGATTTTTTACAGGAAAGAAGGAGCAAACCACGCTAGAGCAACCGCCATCCACACAACTTTGTTTGTTTGTTTGAGTACAGAGAAGCACATCAACATAATGATGTTCTCGCAGCCCTGACAAAAAAAGCAGGCTTGAAAGAGAGAAACAATAGAGAAATAATTTTTAAAAACAGAGTCTGCCGGAGACAACCTCCAACCACCTACCGAACTATATGTGATTACAAAAATATCAAATGCTCTTTGACAAGAAATGCTTGCCTTCTCATCATGACCCCCCCCCCCCCCCCCCCACTCTTTTCCACTCACCATTTTATTTTTACCAAGGCTAAACCCCCCCAAAAATACAAGAGCAAATTATATCCCTTCCTTGCTTATCAAAACAAATACATGAAAAAAATCCCGTTTTTTAACTTAACTATTCAAATTCATATATTGCACCCTGCAAGACCCTTTATCTATCAGTGAAAAGTTATACCCATGTTAGAATGTACAATAAAAGTGACTTTTTAAAGCTCGTTCGCACTACTTGCTAGCAATACTCGTCTCAGCAATGCAGTTGTAGCTCACTCACCATCTACATCACGATGTAAGGGTTCTAATTTTTCAATACCCTATCCGAATATCATTACTACTCACCTGAGGGTCAAAGTTGACGGAGATGAGGTTCGACTCCTCATTCCTGGTAAGCAGTGGCTGGCTGAGGTTGAAGCTACAAGCAGAGTCAACTCCCTTTGTCCATTCATCATAGATGTCCTGATCCCACCTAGAAAAGACAAAAAAGCCATAAGTGTTGAACCCTTCATAAGTCAAACTACTCATAAAATCACTGGTCATGTGCATGCTGGTCAAATTCATTTTAACCTATCATAAAATTGTGCATATCTTTGTCCACACAATTTCAGAAATAGGGTACATGAAAAGACTAAATTAGCTAAATCATTCATGGGAATCAGATTTAGACAAGTTCCAGTCTCATTAGACCATATGATGACAAAAAAAATTATGATAGCAAAAACTCCATACTGATGACAATATTTTTAACTCTTTCCGCACATAGTTTTTTTTGGGTCTAGACATAATTAACTTGTGGCTCGATTTGGCTGTGCAGATGGTGTACAAAATAACTTCATAGAAGCATAACCATCACTCCAAACATAACATATGATAAATCAAATTGAAGGAAATTGAATGAGGAATACATCCCGATATGAAACAAGTATTAATTTTAAACATAAGTATGCATTAGAAGGGTTAGAAATGGTGATGGCGATGAGAAAAGTACATTTTGATGGAAAAAATTACATTCGCCAAATATGTGAAAGCAAATCAGCATATCTATCTTATCATATACAGGCCAAGAGCATAATCCATAAATGTCTGAATGTGCAGCTTTTTATTTGAAAGCAATATTCCAATTTTTGTTTGAGTTATGAAATTCATACTGAGGCCGGTAACATCGTTTTGTTGATGCAAGACCGCAAGAACTAATTCATTCTTTTTTCCCCAAACCCACGCTTTGACAAAGTGAAACTTGATGTTTTCGTTTCCTAAATCATTTCCGAGTTTTTCAATAGCAATATAAAGTAATTATAAATGACGGATCGTTTTAAAACGAAACAATACTGAGGCACCCTATCACAGCCGATATATCGGTGATGTCCGCAAGGGGTGTGGACTCATGCCGATATACCATGATACGCCCGGAAAGAGTTAAGATCAAAATAAGATCAAGGCAAAATTAAAGAAAAATTAATACATTTGAAAGAGATACTTTTAAGAGGAGAGAGAGTAGAGGAGGATATGAGAAAAAGGAGTGGGGGATTCATTACTTACTGGTTGAGAAGACTCATCATTTCCTCATACTTGGTGAACACCAATTTGGCATTATCTGTCTCCATGATGCTGAAAGGAAAAAAAAGATTAGCATGAGAAAGCTGTTACAAAAAACAAACAAACCCCAAAATCTCAGTAAATTGCTACAGCTCCTTTAGATTACCGATTGAGGACTGTTTTAGTTACATGTAGCTGAATAACTATCTTTATTACTTTCAGTTGAAATGCATGACACAAAGTTAGGAAAGGTGGGGGGGGGGGGAGAGAAAGAGAGAGAGAGAGAGAGAGAGAGAGAGAGAGAGAGAGAGAGAGAGAGAGACAGAGAGAGAGAGAGAGAGAAAGAGAGAGAGAGAGAGAGAGAGAGAGAGAGAGAGAGAGAGAGAGAGAGAGAGAGAGAGAGAGAGAGAGAGAGAGAGAGAGAGAGAGAGAGAGAGAGAGCAGCGCCAAAGAGAAAGAAGGAGAGAAAAAGAGAGAAAGACAGAAAAGGAAACAACTTGAGAAGCAGAAAGATGCTGAGCTTGTGGATTAACATACGGATGCTCCATCCGCTTGTAGGTTGACATGGGTGCAGTGATCCGTTCTCCCAACTCCCTTGACCACCTCAAGGATCCTGTCATGTTTGGCATGTTCTTGTGGATGGGACTCTTGCCTGTCTCCTGTTTGGACTGGACCTGTGGAAGAGACCAACAGAAATAAGGAGCTCTACCACAAAAGTTGTGGAAAGATTGTCATCATTAGAGCAGAATATTCTTCATAAGCTTTACCATAATCTTAAAATTCAGAATAAACAGATGGAGGAAATATTTCTTTGAAGTGTAGTTCAAATCTGTAATAAAAAGAGTAAACGATTTCTTGAACAAAAAATACAAATAATTTCTTTTTTGATTTACAATCCTGGTGTACAAGGTGGCAATATGAGTTACTCTTATCATGCAAATGACCAAGAAAGACAAAAGTAATTCTGTGTTTGATGAAAAATCTTATCACTCATCTGTGTTTCAAATGACCTCTCATCCATCCTATACATCTGCTTCTAAGAGATCCTGCACCCTCTACCTGTTTGTATGACTGGGAACTGCCCTCTGTCTATATGACAGAAAACTAACCTACCCTACTTGTCTATATAAATGATCAACCACCACCCTACCCGCTTATGTATAAATGATCCATCCGCCCAACCTGTTTGTGTATAAATGATCCACCCTCCCTACCAGTCTGCATATAAATGATCCCTCCATCCTACCCGTCTGTGTATAAATGATCCACCCACCTTACCTGTCTGAGTATAAATGATCCACCCTTTCCTCCTACATGTGTATAAATGACCCTCCCACCCTACATGTCTGTGCATATTAATTAATGATCCATCCTTCCTACCTGTCTGAGCTTTAGTGATCCACTCTTCCTATCTGTCTGTGTATATTCATGATACACCCATCCTACCTGTCTGTGTATAAATAATACACCCATCCTACCTGTCTGTGTATAAATGAATCCCCCTTCCTACCCATCTGTGTACAAATGATCAACCCCTCCTACCCACCTGTGTACATATATGATCCTCCCACCCTACCTGTCTGTGTGAAGGCAATCCTGTCGACCATACATTTCTGGGTGCTAAGTGTTAGTAATCTCACCCATTCAGCCTGTCTGTGTATAAGAAATCAGGACAACCCATGCTGTTTTAATAAGAGAGATTTGCCTTCCCTACCTGTCTGTCATACATCAGCTTTGCTTCATCCAGCATGTTATGCATTCTGTCCACAACAATTGGATACTTCTCATCAAAGTCCTTCTTGATCAGTGGGCGTTCAAGCAATGATCCCATGATGTCTATCAGCTGATAGAAAAAAAGCCAAAGAAGTATGATAAAAATTGTGACAAAATCAAAGTCGTTTATTACTTGACTTATAAAAGGGACTAGCTGGGCCCCCTTTCGATGAAAGGAATGATCGGTTCATGGAAATCTTAAGGCCAGGCAGTGTGTATACTGTGTCGTCAGTTTCCCAATGTTGTACTCGTACTGAAACGAATTGACACTGTAGAGGATTGCTTTTGGGAGATTTAGATCTAGAGAGTCCCCATCCTTTTGTTGTTGATCTATACCACCTCGACCTTTGCGAGCGCGAGGGGTTCCAACTGCAGAATGTCGCTTTCTTTTTGGCATGGTCAGGCGCTATCTAGATCTAGATTCTAATCTAAGACCTGTTGAAGAACGTTGTTCCCATGAGAGTAGCAAGAAAAAGAATTTGACAAAGGGGTCAGGAAAAAGCGATGATGGGTATCAAACGAAAGGATCACAGTCGAATTTAGCACCAAGTAAAAAAAAAGAAAACATGAGACTAGATCTATTCGGGTCGCACACTTGAAATAGTGCTCAGTATTGCGCGACAATGCGCGATAGTATCGAACGAAAGTACGACTTGAAATAAACCTGGCGGATTTTCTAAAATTACAGAGACAGAAGCATCGGCCTACAAAAGCGATCAGCGAAATAAAGAAATTTAGCTTTTTGCAGTAAAACTGTCTCAAAACTGAAAAAACGAAGGGCGTCATGATCTGGAGAATATTTAAAAGAATCTTTTGGCGAAAACCGCATGTTGATCGATGCAGCCATTAAAAAGTCTTTTGAATAGCAAAATTCGGCCACCACAAATAGATAATAGATAAATTGCAACATTCCCACAGCATACAATTCTTTCTACTATTTATGAAATAAAACACTATCCTGCTTTATTCCGATTGTTCAATGTAAGACTCCGTCGTATGTCACTTTTTAAAATGGAGTACAGCGGAGTCTTACACTAAGCAGTTGATTTGCGGTAAAAAAACAAAACATGGTTCATGAAATCTATCATGAGTCCACTTAAAAAACTTTCAAGATGTATCAAAATGGCTGAAAATGTTTAACACTCCCATTGACACAATTTGAAATATTTATGAGGAAAATTAATCCTGCCTGGTCTGAGTGGAATACACCATCTCAGTAAAAAGATCATGGATACACTTTGAAAAAATAAGACTTTCCCATATGGGAATTAAATTAAAGTCTTTTGTAAGCAAAATCCAAAAGCTTAACCATCAAAGACATTTACAAGAGATGTCAGTAAAAGTTGAAGAAAGATTACTGCATAAGGTTTGATCAAAATACTTTCTTCAAACTAACAAGTCTCCAAAAGAAATAGATGTTGCTCACATTCATGTGTATCTTGTGAATCATCTGGGAAAACTAAACAAAATCTAATTTACCTTAAAGACAGACTCCAACCCTGAACAATCGTCAAAACCCTGACAGATGATGGTGGCCAATCTTCTGTCAAAGTCTGCAATCTTTTCCAAGAACTGGTGATAATCTTCAACAAATTCCTGTTAATGACAAAAGGGAAAAGCATTATTTACTACATTACATTTCGTTTCAGGAAGGAACTTTATGTTTTAAAAATAATGATGGGATCGGATAGTAATGCATCTGCTAATCACAAAAAGATAATAATAATAGACAGTATTTGTAAAGTGTAAATTCCCATTCAAAAGCAAACTCTATGCACTTCGCAATCTACATTATTATCCCAGCAGACATGATAGTATTCTGAAACAATCTCAACTTCCTAGGAAGCGTACGGTACAAATACATTAAAAAGATTTCAAAAAATTTTCTAACAGTCACAGTCTTCATATCTCTTTGTTTCTTTTAAAAAAAAAAAAATCAAAGTCAAGGTGATTAAAAAATAAAAATTCTCAACTCACCATTAATGGTGAAAGTGATGGAAAGAATCTATAACTAGTTTTTAAAAAGACAACTGGCTTATTCTTGCAATAAAGTAATTGTTGTGACAGTAAATGGGCCTGTTGAAACATTCATAATGTTTACAAATTTCACATCCTACAACATAGGGAGTCTCAGGAAAAATGTGTCACGACGCGGTGGAATCAGGCACTTGTCAATTTTTGGACATGTGGAGTTAATGTTATTATCTTAATGCTTGTTTAATTGTCTTGCTTTTGGTGAAAAAAGTACCCATTTATCTTCAATAGAAATCGAGATATATGTAATTGAAGGAGGTGGGCGGTCGCCTTGTTTCAGAGGTAAAATTAATGAGAAAATGGCCGCCAAAGTTTGGTGACTTCTAATGCTTTAGAGTCCTTGGAAACTGCAAATTTACATTTTCTGTGTCTTTAATCAACGTTTTTCAGTAAAATCCATACAGCAATGTATTTTTAAAGGACATAAAAGATGTTGAGCCAAAAAATAAAAATTCATCAAAAATTGCATAGGGAAAAAAAAATGCCGTTTTTTTTCGATTTCATTATTTTGACGAGCGCCTAATTTCACCACGATGCCTCACAAATTAATCTAGCTTCAGTAGGCCCTCTCCATCTGCATTCCTGCAAGCATTCAAAACCTGGCTTAACTAGTAGATATGTATAGAAGGAAAAAAAAAAAATCATTACTAGATGCAGTTGATGCTTCCAACACAACTAAGAAGTTTGAAATGTTGATCATAAAAAAAAAGTCAACAAACATCATAACATACTATCAGCTTCTCATACATAATTGCAGGTATCATTGTGTTGCAAGTGCCACAAAACTCTAGCTAAGACAAAAATACAACAGAAGTTCCTTACATCACTGCTGGTGTCCAGACAGTCATAGGACCTCTCAGAGAACACCTTGTACTGCTCGTTGAACTCAGTGAAAATGTTCTGTACTTGGGAGCTAAGTTGCTTTCCCTGAATTCCTCCCAGCTCAATTTTCTCTAGTTTGTAGAATTCCTGAGCAGCTTCCATCAGTTCCTGTAGCAATTTGTTGGGAAGACAGGGAAAAATGTTGTTATCAATTCTTTGCAATGAAAACCTACATTATTCTTCCTTTTTTGTTTAGCTGACTTTGAAGCTGCGACTTCTAACCTATCGAGAAATATAATTGATTTTTCCTAATAATGACAGCTTTACTCCAGAACAGTAGAAGTCAAAACTGTGACTGACCTATAGCAGCATATTTGCAACTATTTCAGCAACAGAAAATGAATATTTCTTTAAATAATTTGAACAATAATTAAAAACACTGAACTCAAATTCTTATTTTAAAATAGATCTATGTATTCATTACATACAATGTGTAACATGATGAGTTACAACATCAATGGCAACAACAACAATGACTTTTAGAGATATGAATAGAGATAAAAAAAAGCATTCAAACAACAGATAAAATGACTATATAAATTTCCTTATCAAGATTACCTTGACGGTCTCAACTCTTTCATGGAACTTTGTGTAGCGAGCAAAAACAAGTTCTGGGGCAAACTCCCACTCCCGTGCCTCCTTTCCATCCTTGAAATAGGAGGCCAGCTTGATCTTGTGGTCATCATAGGCTGTCCGGAATGCTGCCAAGACCTCACAGGACTTACGCACTTTGCCAATCACTTCTTCCACTTCTCCTTTGAAGAGTTCATCGGGAGCCAGAAAGTTCCTGGCCTGTGAAAATAAAAGTAAAATATATTTTTTTAAATACGATAAGATGAGGCAGGAAAAGGTATCTGTTATTGATTTTCACAAAGGACTTTCATATCTACCGAGGTGTCTCGAGTTACAAACTTAATTCACTTTGCATTTGTTCAAAGTTTGAAACCATACTGAGTTAGAAATAATTTTATCACTGTCCTGGATACATTTTTTAAAGCCCAGGGTGCTGCCATCCTCCACGTCAATTTGATGATATAAATTACATTTTTTGGTGGATAAACTTCATTTCATAAAGGAACCTAAAGTCTGTCATTTATAGGCTTCTTTATGAAAATGAAATTTATCTACCCAAACAGCTTCAAGAAAATCCGTTTTTTTTTTGTGACTCCTGTAAAATTTGAAAAAACATGACTTGCCATAGTTTACTTACTAATATCTTAAAAAGAAACCTGAGAGATACCAATACAGAAAATTTAAGGTTTGATTCTCTCTATTTCTAGCCAAAATCATAACTCACCATTTCGATGATCAAGTTACAGATCTCCTGCAGGAGCACGATGATACGAGCCGGTGTGTTGTAGTAGTTTGAGTGTGTCCACACCAAGCAGACAGTGTGCATCATAGGAGCCATCAGTTTTGCTGACTCATCAAACTCGGCCTGCTCTAGATCCTCCAGCTGGTGTCTCAGCGGCTTCAGGTGCATATTGATGTCCTGGGCCTCCGTCAGCGCTGAGTACATCCAGGATTATGATAAGAAAGGGAAAGACAAGATAAATTAAGATAGGAATAAGGCAAGAATAAATATCGTCACAAAAAGAAAAGTTCAAAACAATTTTAAAAAAAAGTGTTTTACGGCGCTCGCACCTGCATAAGGTCATATGAGCGGACAGGATACGTTCATAGGCATTTTCAGTTTGGAAAGAATTAATCTTTAATTTTGCCCAGGTGGCGGCTGAAGCCTTATTTTTATCAATTTTAGGTGCACCAAGGGATCTTTAACATGCACAACTTGCTCACAGGACCCCCGTGATTTTTTTGCCATTATCTGAGAAGGCTAGGTGTTAGATTTACCCTAAGATCAGGAGTGTGGCTGAAAGACAGCAGTAAGAAGGAGCCAAGGAGTAGCAGTAAAACAGGCTGCAGAAAGAGTCAGGAGTCCAGAGGAGGGGACAAAAGAGAGGGGAGGGGGGCAAAAAGTGGAGACAAAAGCAGACGATAGGACATGGTTAGAGAGCAGGGTTTAAACTAGGAACTTATTGAATGAGAAAAGAACACCTTACCTCTAGATCGAGAGAGCCCCCAAAGAAAAATTAAGGTGAGATAATATAAAAAGACACATAAGATAAGGAAAGTATATAAGGCAATAAGAAATCACACAATGAAATAATATTGGGTAGTTTAGATATATATATATATATATATATGAAATGAGATACGATAAGAAAAAGTTAGATATTGTAAGATGAGACATGATAAATAAGCATAATTCTGAAATCAACCTTTCATGTGGCATGCTCTAAACCTATTCCTGTACAATCTGAAGAAAGGACCACTGCTATAGCTTAAGATCAAGAACAATGTTTTAGAGAAGGGAGGAACAGGGGAGGGATTTGAAATATATCAAGGTGTGCTCCAAGTAGACAAGCCTTTAACAATCCTCATTAAAAGATTCAGCGCAGTTAAAAAAAAGAATGCAATTGCAACAGTTTAGTTAACCAGTCATTTTCTTGATAAATAATTCTCTGGGATAGGACAATTTATCTTCAAAAACTGAAAGTTTTTTTTCAGCAGACAAGCATTTAGCTCAGTAGCCAACATTTAACATCCAGTAAAGATATAAATATATTGCAGTTTCCTGGTAAACAAACATAAACATTTCATAAAACAATTACAGACCACTAAAAATATCAAAACTGACCTGCAACAACATCACGGAAGATGTTCTTGAAAGATGGGAAATAACTGCTGTTTGCACGTTCTAAAAGTTCTGCCATCTTTCTCACCTTTGGATCCCTGAGCTGTGGAAAGAATGGATATGGTTGTAAGCTGTAACGTAGTATGTCTCTGCTCTTTTTATTAACGAACAACTATGTGCTTTAAGTCCTTCTTTATATGTTACAATGCTTAAGACATTACGCAAACAAAGTATCATTTATGTCAAGCCTCTTTTGCTTCTAAAATGGAGAGACACAGTTCTTGATTATGAAAAGGTGACTTTAAAAGCCTGTTGAAGGTATAGAAAAGTGCTAGAAGAAAAAAATCAATGAGGATATATAGGCTCAAAGAAATAGAAAAAACCTTGACCCCACATGGACAGGGCTTATGAGTAACTTTGAAATGAGGTAAATATCTAAAGGCTACAAAAGTAAATTAATCGTTTGAAAACAGTAAGTTGAGTGTTGTACAGTAGTCTGTACCTAAGATCCTGGTGCTAGGGAGCAAGAAAATTGTGGGATCTTAGGCGAACAGGATCTTGGGTGACGCATCAAGGGAAGAATCTACAGTGACTTGTATTGAGGCCCATAACTGGGAACATTTGCTTCCTTTACTCTAAAATGAACTGGCGTGACCCCTGGGTGGGTTTATGACATATGGCGAGCAAAGAATTGTTAACCTTGATTACCTATCACAGTGGCATAAGGCATGCCATTTTCCCTTATTATTCATTGTGAGTCTCAAGATATATGCTTATCCAGTTGTCCCCTCCCTTTACCTGTCCAAAATTTATTGCTTTCCTTCTCTGACAGAGTTCCCCTGCCTTTGCCCATATGCACTATTTTGTTGTGACCACACCAATTAAAATTCAGTCAGTCTCGCAACTTCGGGGGAAGAGACAACTCTTGCAATGGTCAGGGAAGAGTTCACAGTTCGATGTGATCCTGCCTGGAGAGAACTCGTAGGCCTTACCCACCCAACGAGTGATGTAAGTTTAGGCGCAGAGCTAAGATGTGAGAGTGATGTTGGGGAATAACAAACGTGTTGGCAAGTTCACACCATGGTGTGATCCCATCTCAGGCGAACATATTGTATCATTTCATAGAGTTTTACAACGCACATGCCATCACATTCACAAGAGTGGTTGATCTGTGACACGATGGGCAGTTCAATAACCGCAAATTTTCACTCTTGATTGATCCGCAGTGCCCACCCTGGTTTTTGTCCATAAATTATGATTTAAATTGCGGGATCTTAACCAAATATAGAACTCAGAGTGAATCAGAGCAGGATCTTAGGGGTGACTTTTTATAGTATAAATTCTGTTTTCTTAAAGCAGTGGGATTTTAAGCAAACTGGCACTGTAAGCAGCAGGATCTTATGCCGAGACTACTGTACTTACCTGTTCATAAATGCACTCAAGATTCTGAGCCTTGTTTTCCCAGAATTTAATTTCCACAAATGGAGATGGGTTGAGCCCCTCCAGCAAGGGCTGGACAGAATCACGCTTGAGGACATCTCTGATCTGGTGAGTCCACTCAATGATAACAGACTCAATGGCATGGACCAAGCTGCGGTCATATGTTTCTCTGTAAAAATAAACGTATTTGGTATTCTTTCAAAACAGTTACAAAATAGAAACATATATGGAGAAAAAAAATGAAGATATTGAGCCCTGTTAAGTGAGAAAAACAGACTACTCCCAATAAATTAATGCTTCCAAAAAGAGGCGTGGGAAAGCCTTTCATAGAAGAAAGGTTACTGTTTTTGCTATGCCTTTTTCTTTGCTAACATCAGTGTTTCAAGGGTTGAAAATAATATGTGTAAAAGTATTATCAGTCCTCATGTGTTTTGATTCAACATTATGAGAGAAGTCTCACCACTTTTTTTCATTTGACTTACTTTTCACCTTCTCCAGCATTCTCCACTCTTTCTGCTCCAACAGGAAGTGGCAAAAGTGTCTTCCCTTTTGCCTGGCCAGACACGACATACACATTGCTCTTCAGGTTGTGAACATGACGAGTGACGTCTTGAGACACAACTTTTGGCCACTGGTCATGATTCCGTTCATTGGACAGCAAAGGAACAAGAACCTGGGAACAAAATCAGTTGCAACGTGCTTGAAAAAATATTTTATGGTAGGCCTTATAGAGATTATGTATCATGCAGCCACTGAAAAAGCGGTTCTGTACTTTCTCAAGTGACTTAAGCAGGCTGTGGATGTAACTGATTAAAAATGACAATGATTGTTATGTAGACTGTTCTTCTTCTTCTTCTCGATTGCATCACACTTGAAGTTCGGTATCTGTCATAAAGTGGGCCGTCCTGCTCAGTTCATCTGGCGGCCCGTATAGCTTCTCTTGTAGCGTCAGTGGGGTTGGCCACGTTTCCTGTCTCAGGGCCCTGTGTGTCTTGCAGTGCTGAAGGATGTGTTCAACAGTTTGGTCCGCCTCTCCACACTGGCATTTTGGTGATTGTACTAGTTTAAAACATTTGTACATATGTTGTCTCAGTCTTGTGTGTTGTTTCCTTAGTCTGAAGATAATCACTTGATGTAGACTGTTCATTTAAAACATTTTTAAAAATGTAAATGATATTAGAAACTACTATAGACAAATGTATATCCTACAGAATTAATAAAATAATAATAGATAGCATTTGTATAGGGCATATCCCCGCTCAACAGCAGGCTCTATGCATTTAGTATATGACTGCCATCAGATAATAAACATGGATATCCTTTTACAAATGCCAACATACAGATATAATTTGCAAATACACAATACACATGTTTGGACACACACAATGAGCTCACCTCATCAACGAAAGCAGATAATTGGTCAAGTGGTGACAAAGAGAGATCACCATATAGGAGGGCATTCCTGAGGACTGTATCTTTTTGTACAGGGTCTCTTGACCTCTTCACAAAGTAGCAAGCTTTAGCTTTTGGGTTGGCAGGCCACTCATACTGTACATTCAGTCCTCCTGCAGAGGTGGCAATGACAACCAGCGTGTTCAGCTCTTGTTTGTCGAAAAAGTCCATAAACAGCTGTTTGTTCTCGTCCAAACTGTACATTTTGGTCCATTTGTCAGGCTTAACTTTGAGTGTTTTGAGTACATAATCAGCAATAAACTCAACTCGCGAGTCTCCAATCTCAAGTTCACTCGCCATTTTGCTCACCGTTTGAAAAACTTTCCTCAAGAGAAAGTCACGGTATTTGTGGTATTGGTATCAATCCTCCGATCAGATCAACACCATTTGAAAAGCCCCAAAAATGCCACGGATGCGGCAATTTTTCTCGAAATTTGAAAACACCACTACAAAATGTACAACTGCCAGCTCAGGAATCCCGGAGGCCTAGTGCCCGTCCAAAGTCGGTGCTTGTGTTGTCATGGCGCGTTGTTAAGGAGATGTGCCCCGGTTATTTCATCTAATAGCACATTAAACGTTGAAATAGTTAATGGAGAATAATAATTAAGGCCTCTAATGTGAGACTAGAACGAATTCATTGCATAATTCTTTTTAACTAGTGCACTGAAAAATAGAATTATATTCTTGCACTTTTGTTTGCTGCATATATGTCTCCTAGAAACTAATATTATTTGACAAAAGATTGTTTGATTAATAATATAATTAAAAAGTAAAACTAAAAAGTAAAACATTTTGACACTCACCGAAACAAAATTTGTAAAAAATCTTTTAATTTCGTGACTAAATAAATAGTTTCATAGACAGAACAATTTAATAATTTAGTTTTTACAGTTTGTACTAAGATCAAGGATTACCCTGTTGTTAATGCCGTATAATTAAATTTGGTTTTTGTTTTGTTTTTGTAAAATATGACAAGGTCTTCATACTTCCAATACTGCCCACTTCACTAGGGGAGAGCATTCGGAAAAAAAAGTATGGCGACTCTCAGCCTGAGACGAAAACTTTGCCGTGAAATACTGAATCGCACTAGCATTTCACGCGGAGTTAGGCATACAAGGTATCGTAGTTCATTTTGGACAAAATTTTGGACATTGATAAGATTGTTCTTTACCAGGCGATTGTTAAGATTCCCGCATTTAATTCCGATGTGCGTTTTTTCAGGGTTAGATATCTAGTAGAGGGTTAGGGTTAGAGTTAGGGTCAGAATCAATTTCAGTTTCAGGAGGGTCAGTTAGATCTAGATCTAGATCTAGAAATCTAGATCTAGATCTATATCTAGATCTACATCTAGTTAGGAAGGCAGGGTTAGGGTTAGGGACCTTTTGAGCGAAACATGCCTGATGTTATGAAAAACGCACATCGGAATTAAACGCGGGAATCTTAAGTCTTAACAATCGCCCTTTACTATACCACCAGTAACCGCTGGTCGGAGCTGCTTTTACTATGCCAGACTATGAGACTATGGTATGGTGCCCCTGGTTGGTGCCTTGTGATGATTGTGATGGCAAGTCAGTGGCACATACGATTAAACGTGGAACAACGCAAACTATTTTTAGGTAAGGCGGCCATCTTATTTGACGTCAGACCGGAATACCCTTCTGATCTCGGGACTCCATCTAAATATAGCCAACCGTATGGCACCAAATTATGAAAGTGTCTATGTCACGGTGTCCAGCAAGGTCGTAAAGTCGTTAAAAAGTCGTAAATTAGGCGCCCTGGTCGTAAAGGTCGTAAATCCCGAACTATTACTAGAATCGGAGATATTGCCGT
>NW_004797431.1:199560-255421 GCF_000002075.1 Aplysia californica | reverse complement strand
GGAATACAAGCGTCGTCCGATTTTTAGATTGTTGGTCTCGCCATCGTGACCGGTCAATGAACCTGTGTGCGCGTGAGCACCGGCGTTTGTTGTTGGGGTTGCTAAAGTTCATTCAACGTCTGAGCATTGCGAAGTACACGTATAGGACTACGGAATGGGGTAGGGGAGTATTGATTTTTTTTATTTTAAAGATGCACTCGGGGAGGGGGGGGGGTGCTAAAGGCAACATCAGAGGATAAAAACTTGGAAGCAAATTTCCGAATTTTGATTCGATTTAGAGCTCTCTGCAAAGCGCACGCGTTAGTTCAGGCCGTGTGTGGAGTCGGGATCTTTCATACCTTGTAAGCCGTGTCATTGAACTAAAGTGTACGTGTTTCATTGGGTGGGTGTTTGTAAATTATAACAATATTATTGTAGTTTTCTGTTCAAAACTGGCAGATTTTCAATGCCACTGCATCTTGCCCTCCCACAGCTCTTACACCTCTCACACTGCATGAGTCTACTTGAGCCTTTCAAGTTATTGCTCTACTTTGAGTTTGAGCTATAATTTTTGCCTTTCACGTTCATAATAATATGAGTCATGACACCCAGACTGGTTCTTGACAGACGGGATATATTTTACGTGTGTTTGTTTGAGCTATATAGCATGCCCCTGGAAAATTGAGAAGCCACTTTGGCAGTCACCCTGTGTGCACGCATTAGGTCTAAATCTGCCCCCGCCCTACCACCAGGGCAGTGCTACTGACTAAGCATCTTTAGGCCATTCCCAAAGGAGGGATAGTAACATGTTCTTATGCACTGCAGAATTGTAAATAGATCTATGGGCTCATTTATCAATGTCATGCTCATACTGTGCCGGAACAACATAGGGAGAACTGCTGCCTTTTCTTTCCTCTTCCTTACTATCGTCATTTTCCTCTACTTCTTTTGTATGTTTATCACATCCATCCCTTGCTGCTCTTAGAAAACTTACTAGAACTAAAAATAAATCTAGCGGCGAGCAAGCTTGCGATCGTCTGTCTATTAGTCTATCTTCCATTTTGTCAACTGGACTTTGTTGGGCGTTATTTTCGTTCCGTATATTATGTAATAGTAATATAATGATGTTATTGATGGCGCATATGAACTCCCTCTTTTGAGCTGGTGTGGGACTTGATTTGCTGGGTAGTAAATTTTTTTTCCAGGTAGTACATTTTTCAGGAAATATTGCTGGACACCCTGCTGTGTTCAAGCTTAACCCTAGCCTAAGCGCTCAGCGTTTCACCGAAAGTAACCTGCCAAAAGTACCCCGCCGCCACGGCCAATCAGTTGTAAACATGGGGGTTTGGCGGGGGGGGGGGGGAGGATCAGCTGAGATACCCGAGATGTATACCTGCTACTGAAAAATGACCATTTACAGGTCAACATGATAAAAGGCATATTTAAAAAAAAAAAAAAAAAGACAGGTTTCACAATTTTATGCGCACCGAGGTGGTGAGATGTTTCAATGCCTAGATCTATAAGTTTATGTTTTGTTGAAATAAAAAAATTTTCAAACTGTGTTTGCTTCAAAGAAACTAGAAAACCATTAAAATTTTAAAAAAATTTTTCATAGTTCATTTTTTATGACTGATCTTAGGATGTCTATCGTCACTTTTCAGAAGGACACCATTTCCCATTTTCTAGGTCTAGTCAGATTGCCTCTCTGGATAAGGCCAAATACTCATATTTCCACAAAAATATCATGTAGAATTTAGAAAATAGCCTTGAAAAGTTGTTACAACAGCAAATCTCAAGCCTACAACATGTCCTTAGACCTAGGCTTGGGATCGATAATAGGGCAGTATTTTTATCACACCTGTCCATCTGAATTAGGGTGCTCTCAAAATGCCATCTAAGCCTACCTTTCTACATGAATTCTGTGGAAAACTTGCCCCCATGTGAAACTAACACTTATTCTGAGCGTGTAAGTCGAAAAAAATTCGTTTTTTAGTCTTAGGTTAAGAAATTTTGGGCCGATATATCTCACGAGACCCGTGTCCGTCCGACAGTCAGTGACGATCGACCGCGAACAAAGAAAGCGTTATCAATACCACGTGACGGAAAACTCATTCTTTCCTTGTTCCTGTAATCATGGGGACGGATATTTTATATTCGCTGCTGGTCTGGACTTCTTGTGTGAACGGTTCGTCCTCAATCGGGTTTAGAATGTTGTCCATCCGATGGCAATCGACCTAATGACGATCGACAAGAATGTTAGTTTTGCGTAAATATGTCGCATTTTCTTATCAAATCGGAGTTTCTGATACTTACTTACTACCCATTACGCCATCTAGCGTTTTGGGCAGCAACAAAGGATCTCCAGCTCTGTCTGTTTTGGGCCATCCTGGTCAGCGTTCCCCACGAATGATTCCAGGACTTCATTTCAGACTCTACTGTGCGTCTCCAGGTTACTTTGGGTCTGCCCCTTTTGCGACGTCCTTCGGGTGTCCAGTGGAGGGCAGTCTTCACAGTAGAGTCTGGTTCTCTTCGCAGAACATGTCCAATTCATCTCCATCTTCTCCTTTTTATTATGGTGATCATGTCCTCTTGCTTACATTTATGTAACAGATCTGCGTTGGAGATCTTGTCGGGCCAGAAGATTCTGAGGATTTGGCGTAAGCTGGTTGTATGAAAGGAAGATAATTGGCACGGTCATGATCAGTCATCCTCCTGCATTCAGCTCCATATATGAGTGTGGATAGTACACAGCTGTTATACAGCTTTAACTTGGTTTGTATACTAAATTGTCCTGACTTCCAGATGTTGATCATGCTTCTGTGTACAGATCTTGCCTTGCCTAGTCTGTTCATGATGTCTTCCTTTGTGCCGCCGTCAGCTTTAATTATGCTGCCTAGGTAGGTAAATGTGTCTGTTATAGGGAGGTCTGTGTTGTTCACCCTGATCAGCGTTGGGGAGCCTACATTCAGTGTCATCACTTCTGTCTTCTTCTGACACTGTTTCGTGTTTATTCATTCAACTTTGATATAAGACTAGATGAAAAAAACCAAGAATGGAGTAAATAATTGGAATAGTAAATCATTCCGATCGAAAGAACATCGCAAACGCGCAATTTGAGTCGAACATTCTAGATTCAGATGGACATTCACAGTCGATCGCGCTGATGGTAAAAAATGCAATGAAGTTTTGTGACGGATTCGGAAGGACGTGACATCGCATGGCGTCGGAAAGAATGTGTTTCAGTCTATTCTTTCTGTCTTGCTTACTTAGGGTCTAGGCTACTGTAGGCCCAACAATCTGTCTTGGTTGAGTTTGGACTTGGGGTTACAAAATTAGTTACTTTTTTTTTTTGAAGGCCATACAATATATATTATATATTTCTTTTCTAAATATTTTTCAATTTTAAAGCATTTGATACTAGATCTAGAATGAAGAGTTCACTTACATGTTAATTTCTACTCCTTTGCAGGTGAGATCATACAGTAGGCATACTGAAACAATGTTCACAGACTTTTTTTTAACCCCTTTGCAATTTAGGTATGCAAGAAAAGAAGTGTACATTGTACATCATTTGTCTACTCCTTTCATTTGCAGATGAGGTCCTTCTTGTTGAGGACTTTACCAAGAATAGAAAAAACCAATTTACCTTTATGTAGTGAAGTCTGCCCACTTCAGTAAGAGGCAGATGACACCCAATCCAAGTCTCTCATTACAAAAATGACGACAACCGACTCATGACACACACAATGATATATTCATACCAGACAACATCACCCATGATTTTAACATGGTTAATCACATGACAGTAGGACTTGACAATGTGACAAAACTGAAAGACCCCCACTTTCAAACTCACATTTCTGCCATACAAATAATGTTAGACATCGTGGTGAAATCAGGCACTTGTCAAAATAGTGAAATCGAAGGAGCGGGCAATTTTCTGTTACATTTTGACAATTTTTATGAAAATTTTGGTTTTTTGCTCAACGCCTTTTATACCCCTTCAGTCGCAAATATCTTGACTTCTCCTCGAGATTAATGGGTATTGTTTTCATCGAAAGCAAGACAAAAATAATTAAGCTTTCAGATGGTACCAATAACCCCACATGCCCAAAATTCGAAGGTCTGATCCGTCCGCGTCGTGACAAATTTATTTTTAATTAAGCCTTTATGAGGATTTTATTGCTTTTGTGTTTCTTTTCTGTATTCAATTGCTAGTTCAGAGATGTGTTGTTAGTGGTTTTATTTGTATAAATAAGGAATTTACGAGTATTTCTGATAACCCCCTGATATCACGAAAATCTCAAAATTACTCTGCTTCTGAGGCAAAATAATGCACCTTTCCAAGGGTTAATGTACACAGTGTTCTCTTTTTTACCACACACTGTTACTTAATATTCATTTCCCATTGGTTTTCTGTGTTTATGTGATGTATTTTTGGCAAAATAACCTTCCCAATGATATTTTCCAATTTTCAGGGGAGATAACCCAATAATTAAAAATTATTGTTTAGCCTCTAATTTGGCTATCTTTCTGTGAATTTTCATAAAAACCTGTACTCTAGTACATTTTTAATTACTTTCTCATATTACAAAGAGCTCAGGAAAGTTTTTTGCTTTGTTTGACAATTATAGAATACTATACTTAATTTTTTAATTTTAACCTGCATGGTTATGTAACAAATTGAGTAATCTGGGTATAAATCTTGGGTTTCCAGCATTTTTTCTTATGTTAGTTACCAGCTCACTCCACTACTGAAACATCCTAACATCCCCATGACAACGAAACTCAAAATGATCAACACCATATTCATCCCAACACTCACCTATCAATGCCAAACATGGACCACGAACAAGACATTAGAGCAAAGAATTACAACATGTGAAATGCGATGCCTTAGAAAAGCAGTAAACAAAACCAGGCGAGACAAAATTAGAAACTCAGTAATCAGTGAAATGGTGAGCACAAATGATGTCATGCATCACATCCAACACCAAAGAATCAAATGGTTCGGTTTGATGGCAACTAGGCTAGAGGGCGACCGAGAAAGACCTGGATAGATGGAGCCAGGGAAACATTGGCCACCCACGGTATCCCCCTGGCCCAAGCTCTCCGGCTGGTGACAGAGAGACATTACTTTATTCCCGCAACACCCAAAAGGGTATAAGTGGCGGATAAAAAAGTAAAAGTAAAGTGAGGAACTGAGGCCACGAAACTGCCATGGGTTTTGGTGGTCTGGGGTGGAATGGACAAAAACGCTCTCATGAAAATAGCTGAATAGCTTGTTTTAATAGACTACATTACGCAAGTGATGGAACGTCACGTCTCATTCTCATGTTTTTCATGGTGTCATTTTAGTAGACATCTCCACGCACAGCAAGGCACTTTCTCACAGGGCCAATGCCAGTAGAAAATTAGTGGAAAACCAAATTGTATCAATGTTGGATTAGTCACCAGTAGATAAACAGCCCAGATGTGAATCCTACAGTAATAGTTAAATGAAGGCCCATGAAACAGCAGCTGAAAAAAAAGCGACTTTGCTTCCAATTCTGACCCTTTGTTTGCAATCTGTGCAACATTGGGGATGAAATGATAGATAATTATGTGCAAAATTTAATACAGCTGATGCCCAAAGGGTTCGTGCTCTATCCAAAACCTATGGCTGCTAAAGAAAATAACGATGAGCACATTTAATGTTAAGTCCAATTTTGGCGTGGTATTTGTTATTGCTCTGTTTTCCATTTTCTTTGAAACTGTCCTAATAAAATATTGTTCACTGCAGAGACGAAATTATCGCTATTGATGTCCTCAATATACGCACGAAAAAATGTTTAAGCTTCTTTGATTTTGCATAATTTTGCCAAGCCTGATTTTTTAAGGTCAATTTTGAGTGACCATATCTCGGGCATCTCTTAACATAGATGAAATATTAATGTTTCAGATGATGCAGAATTTATTTAGCTTAAATTGGTATGCTGCATGAGGGGGTTGTGCAAGGCTTTAAAATGGTTACTGAGTGATTACATGTTCAAGTTTCTCTTGGACACCACTGTCCCCCCCTGGATTTAGGTATTAATGTAAGGGTTACGCTAACCCTTCCCTAACTACTGCCCTTTCCCTTCCATAACCCTTTGTCCTTACTAAACCTAATTGCAACCTGAATACTGCAAATGAGAATAAAGTTTGCAGACCTGGAAGATTGTCAGAAAATCCACAGAAGTCTGGAGCTTCTTCCTTGGTCTTAGTCGTAGTCTCAGGTTTAGACCTTGACTTTGAAAAGAATTGTTTGAACAAAGTCCTTTGCCTGAGCTTCCTGGCTCAAAGCTTTCATATTTTCTAATCTTGGTTTTTGTTTTCGTCAGAGTTGTGTAGGAAGTTAGAAATTGACGAAATAATCAGTTAACAACACAATTGTCGTTCATTATTATCCGATTTTAGTAAAATATTTTCTTTCTAAGAATCCTCCTCAGACACGGAAACTGGTGACCATGTCCTTTTTGAAAAATCGCTGAATTTTCATCTGTGGCTGCTCTTAGCACTATGGAAATTAAACAGTGTGTTGCGGTGGACTTTTTTGTTATTGGCACACATAATAGTTTTCCTTGGTATGTCAAGCTTATACTGTAGCAGTTTGTCTTGTTGATTAAAAATTTGTTTATCTTCTTTTCTCTTTACCTTTTCATGAAGGAGACTGAGTACAAAGCCTCCTGTAAAAAATGTGGATCAGGCCATTAGGACACACAAGGGAGATAATGTTCATGCCTTGGAGTCTGAGAGTGGCTTGAGTTCTTTCAAATGGATGTCACAGTTTGGCCCAGAGTTCCTGATTAGAGGGGAACAAGTTCAAGTGATCACTGAGCCTGACCAGTTCTACCAAGTGCTTAAGGTAGATTCTCGGGTATCTGAGCATAATGTTTCAGGTACATCAGCATATTGTCTATTAAATATTCGTTTCTTGATAAGGAATTTGAAAGAAAATAATAGTTGTTACACACATGAAGCATGCTGTAGAGCATGGATATATGCAGAACACAAATGCAATTTTTATTATTATTATTATTATTATTATTATTATTATTATTACTGAAGTTGAGAATTTTTGTTGTTGTGAGAAAGAACATTTGCTGAAAATTTTGTCATTGTTAAGCTCTTTGATTTCCGCATTATGTTAACTGATTTTCTATGTAATTTCAGCTCAAGACCAGAAAAGCCAAAAGAAGGGTCACCCTTGCATCTTTGTATCTTGGTAACGGCAATCTTGAGAGTGACTTGGTGAGTTCACTGACTGAACTTAACACTCTGAAGTAGCTACTTTAGCCTTGCTATTTTGACTTCAATCTGTAAAGGGTTTTATTTATTTGATTGGTCTCATTATTTTTTAGGGTGCAATTACTAATCGTAGAGTTGAGGTGAAGTCAAAGTGTATTTAGAGCACATGTCAGACTGATTTTCCGTTTATCTGCAGAATTGTCTTTAAAAAGCAGTTGTGTTTTACAAGAATCTGATTCATTGGGCATCACACCACACAGTGCTTGAAATTGTGTTTTGCTCTTGTTTGAAGGGCATATGCTAATATTACACTTTTATCAATTCAAAACTTTTAAAAATCATAGGTAGGTAAATATTGTATCTTTATTATCTTGAGTTTAAACAAACCTTAGTGTTCTTTTGGGTTGCTTTGAAATTGTGAGGGAATTTGAAAAAAAAGACACAAAGTTTTTGTTTATACTAATCGCCATTTGATCTGCCAAATGCTTGTGACTATCTCTGATCGCTAGCTTTTGACTTATTTGAACATTATTTAATCTCAAAAGGAAAAGCAAGATCTACTTGAGAGGAAACCATTGATACAATAAAATATGACGCTTTTTCAGATGATGAAAGTAGATCTAACAAAGACTAGAATGATAGATCTAATGAGTTTCTAGAACATAAATACTTTGAACAAGGATGAAGGAAACCTTCAAACACTGGATTGGATATGTTTAAAATTAAAATATTTCCAATTCCCCACATATTTCTGTTTAGATGTGGAACAGGCACGGTAGGAAAAGAGTTTAGAAATACTTAAGAATTATGGGTAAAGTGGTAAAGCACTTTTATAGTTCCAGTGGAGTCTGCAAAAAACCAAACACAGTTAATCCGAAAACAACAGTAAACCGACAGAAAATAAAATCCCAGACTTTTTTTTTCTTCTGTATGAGCAACCTCTCTAAACTAACATCCCACCCACGGGTCCCGCAGATTTCGTTAAAGTGGACTCCGTTTTTAATCAGGACATAACATTTTTTATTTCTATTTCAGGTTGCTTGTGTGCGTGAAGCTTGTGAGGAAGCAGTTACGTCAGGGAACTCTGATTTTGAGGTGAATGTCTTGTTAGACTACACAAGGGGCTCCCGAGGAAAGTTCAATTCTCGAAGCATGCTGCGCCCCCTGATGGCAGATTACAAATCTGTGCAAGTCGCTTTGTTCCACACACCAGACTTAAGGGGAATTCTCAAGAGACTTGTTCCTGATCGCTTCAATGAGACAATTGGCCTGACCCATGTGAAGCTGTACTTGTTTGATGACAGTTTTATCATTAGTGGGTGAGCTTGAAATTACTTCATCATGTGTTGTGCTTCCTTTTGATGAGCTTTCTGTTTGTCTATTTCAGGGGTCACCAAACATTTTCAAAAGTGGGTTGTAGTTTAAGTGAAAAAATGCTGAGTATGAGCTGGAGAACTCAAACTGTCTTGTTCAATACAATACACTGCATACATTTAAAAAAAATAAAGACAAGCAGCCTATTGATGTACCGAAACATAAGATGCAAAATATACAATACACAGAAAAATAAAGACAACAAACAGTGTGTTGGTGATTTGGGGATCTCTATTTGAGGTAGGAAATATATTCAATGAAAAATTTGTCATATCAAAGCTGAGCAGGACTGTGATACATCAGATAGATGTTGTGAAGCCTGTAAAAGCACGTTTAATTTGTACTATATAGTTCAATGAAATGATTTTAATATTTTGGTGATCAAGTCTTGACCATGCTTCAAACACATCTTCAAAGTTTTTTTCATCCCCAAATACTAACATTGCTGAGGGCTAGACAAGCTGACTTCAGGGGCCTGATCTGGCTCTGGTCTATTTGCAATTAACTACTCATCAACTGTTGGCCTTGGAAAGTATAATTTTTTAACTCATTCTAATAATACTTTGAAAGGTGTTTTTACCAATTAAGGAGGCTGTTGTAATAAGAAAAACAGGTTGTAACGTAACAGTTATAAGCTTAAAGCTTTTTTGAATGCGGCTTTTAATTTTTGTCTTTTAAAAAATGTCTTTCTCTCTCAAATAGCTGTTTCCGTCATGAGTTGAAAATGTTTTCTGTTTGTATCTGCAGAGCCAATCTCAGCAATGACTATTTTATGAACCGCCAAGATCGGTACATCCTGTTCAACGACTGCCCTGAACTTGCCAACTTCTTCAATGATCTGGTTAAGGCCATCATGTCGTTTTCATTGAGTTTATCTGCAGACGACTCCCTGAGTTTGGCACCTGACTGGGACATACATCCCTACCAAGGTGAGTGTGTGGAGAGGGATGAGATCTGACTTGGTACCATGAAGGATGTCTATTTACAAAATACAAATACCCTCGCTGTTTTATCTCCTGTTTCAACGCACACAAGAACACACTCAGTAAGCCTGCTGTCATTTGACTTATGGCAATATTTGATTTAGACAGCTCCTTTCCACAACCTCTTTAACACTTTGCCATCATATTTTAGAGAAAATCTTAAGAAACTGGGTGGTAAACATCGTCAATCGGCGAGATGAGGCGGCAAAGTGTTAAAGGTTGCCATTCTACTATCTCACTGGTGGCGGGCTACGTCTTTTGATGTAGCTAGACCAAAGAGATGCATTATGTCAGTAGACGCTATATGAAACGATACTAAAAACTTGTGGATGGCCCTACAAATAAAGTAAATACAGGTATGTAGCACAGCCCAGTTTTTTTTTCTCTCATGTAACTTATAGTTTTGTCCTTTTGAAAAAGTGTCGATACAAAAGTTACAGCAGAATTGGTGACACTATTGGTGATTCCCCAGATTTATTGTTACAACTCCTGGCTCTTGTGCTGCACTGTTGTAACTGTAGTGATGAGTGAGTTAACACCGTCATTTTGTGATGCACAAACAATGAAGAAGTCTGTTGTCAGAGATAAGGCTGTACTCCACGTGATCTAGGTGGACCTTTTGGGATGAAGAATTTTTTTTTTCAAAATAATTGCTGCTACATATTTTGTTTCTTGTAGTGGTCACTGTTTGTTTGTATTTGATGGCTGTCTAAAAGATATGAGTGTGCTGAAAGATATCCTATGCCAATTTCCACCTAGATACTCAAACTTTTACGCCAGTGCAGGGCTGCCTAAATCTACCGATTTTTCCGGTAGATACCAATTTTGGGCCTGTTCTACCGCCATATCGATAAGGTGTCAAAACTACCGGATTTGCGATGGGTGCCGAGAGAAAAAGAAACATTCTGCAGTGCTTCCATTCTTCTTTGTTTTTGCGGAAATAGGTACATTCTGATAGTTCCGTACTTGCCGCATCATCATATCAACTCCATTCGTTAGAGAGAGAGAGAGAGGGAGAGATTTGTCAGATATTTACGGCAACTTTCGGCAATAAGTTGTATTAGAAACTGCTAGATTGCGCATTTCGTACACTCGACCATTGTCTATCTGTGCTGTTTGGTCGGCAATAGTTTTTCACGTGCATATCGGCTAAAATCTGTCTACTCACGATAGATAATCTTCCTCCTTCCTTTCATTCATTCTTTCTTTCTGTTTATCTTTGGGTTTTTGCTGCGGCTGGAAAATCTGTGCATTTAATTCATTTATCTAGAAAGCAATTGTGAATGTAGAAAGACAATCGATATCCAATCAAAACATTCTAAAATCTGTCTTGGTCTAGAGAATTGGTCAGTACCAAATGAGGATTCTATGTAGGGGGGCTGCAGGAATCTGAAATAATAAAATTGCTGAGGAGACCTGAGAAAATGCACAAAGTCCTCGAAACCAAATCTGAAAAGACTACTTAGAGTTCATATTTTACTGTTCGTGTTTGTGAAATTATGTTCGGCTTTCCCCAGTCCGAGAGTATGCTTCACGCGAATAAGCGGCTATGGCGACAGGCGGAAGTTTAGGTGTAATACTGAGATTCCATCGGGAAGCTTTCGTTACCACTCAGAATTGTCTGATGACAGTTTGTTAACGTTAGATTTACAGTTAATAAAAATTTGTAACATGCAGTTTGTGCATAAAAAACACAGTGTCACCATACAAATTAAGTCAATATTCTCACTGATGTCACTATGATTACAAAAAAAGGAAGAAAAAGAAAACAAGCGTCCTCCGATTTCTCAATTGTAGGGCCTGTCTTCGTGACCGGTCAGTGAACATGTGTGACAATGGCATGAGTAAGGGACGGCCGGCAGTTGTTGGGGTAGGCCTAATCAAAGTTCATTCAAAGTAGGAGCGTTGCATGGCTTCAGAATTGAGGGGGGTGGTTGACGCAATAAAGTCTACGGTAGTGGGGTAAGGACGCGGTGCAAGAAACTGATGCTTAAATAAAAATGATAAGTGGAAGTGGTTTTGACATTCGACAGTCGAGTGCGTAAATGAGGGAACATTAGAGCACAGGCTTGATGATTGTGTCTTCAAGGTTGGTGTTTCCGGATTTGTTTGATTTGTCAGTGATGACAAATTGAAAAGTGGCAATGAGGAAATGCCATTTTCAACCCTCGGAAAGCTCTAAGTTGGATGCCTATGCATCATGATGGCTTTTTGCTGATTAACTGATTCCGTCCATGATTTTTTCAGGCTCTGGACAGAATTATTTTTCCCCGTTCAGTTTTAGACCTGGGGTGCATCTATTTAATGCATTACTGTGAAGCTCTAAGTTACTCTAATAGGTATTGTCATATACCAAACTGATGGGAATAAATAGAAGAATCTGTTTATATCAATAACAATGACCTATAATCTGTTTGTATTGCATTTTACTTCAGACAAAAACGAATGAGAAAAAAAATTGCGCTGCTGCTCTTCTAAAATTTCGACTTACCGCATTTTCTCAGCTCTACAAGTCCTTATAATCCATAGGAATCAACACAACATTGTAGCGATATCACCCTAGCACACATTTATGCATGAATTTCACAAATTTAGTTGAATATCTTTCTTTGAAGGGCCTTTTTATTATACCAGGCTCCGTGTTGTTTACCCTTAGATCTAGCCTACATCGTGACAACAAAACAATGACTTTTGCAAGAATTTAACAGAGTTTTGATTGATATTGGTGCTCAGAGATTGAGGTCAGGTTTGTTTACAAGTTCTACTTCCTTTCGACAACTTAAAAAGTTGGAACTACATTAAAAAGTGCACATTTGCTTCGGATTTCGTTGAGCCGCTTACAGCGGTCCAATGGAAGCAGCTGAAAATCTCAGAGCCGCTGTCAGCGGCCGAATGGACGGAATCAGTTAAAAACTATTACAGTAGTCTCCGCCTACATGCACGCCATACAAAAGCATGCTCCGCTCAAACGCACGTTTTCGTCATCTGACGGGTCTTTTATTATATAATTTAGACATACAAACGCACGGTCACTCCCTCTAAATGCACGCTTTGATCCGCGGAACACGCTGACAAGTAAAGCTTGACAAGGGGGAAATTTTCACTACAACCTGCACAGCTTGCATAAGACAAGCCTAGAAAACTGGATATTTGGTGAGACTGCCCCTCACGCCGGACAAAGAGAGTGATGGACAGCGTTTTCACACCCAACTTTCCAGAGACACATAGGTGTAGGTCTGGTTGGTGAAATGTTAGGGGGGGGGGGGGGGAATTGGGGGCACTGAAATCTTTTTTGATTGGTCACTGGAAATGGATCTTTGAGAGAAGGTTTCTGAATGGCGTTTGAGTGACTGCTTGTAATGTTTAGTTAGATCTAGGCCTGATGCGCGATACACGTAAATGCCGTAAAACACTAGATCTAGACAGGATGAAAGATTAGACAAGTAAGCCTAATCAGCTGCGCTCGAAGAACTTATGACATACTTGTTCAACGAATCACAAGAGAAACGTTTCTCTGAATGTAGAGAATGAATCTGCATGAATTTACGGTTGGGGGTGGTGGCTTGGAAAGCCACGTGGCTGGTCCGTCGTCTGTATGAGTATCGCCAACAGTTTCCTCTTACGCTATCTGTTCCCGACGTTTATAATGCATAATAATATAATTTATTACATTGAGTCTGTCTTTCTCTACCCCCTCCCCCATTCAACGCCTTTGTATTCTTAACCCCAGTTGGGGAATCCTTCACAAAACAGTCACGTGTTGTCACATTATCTGCCAAAATGACCCCCTCCCTCCAAGGGAAGTCACTAGAGTAATAAGGAATTGAGATGACTGCGTACCTTCCTCCTTGTTTGGGAATCCTTCACAAAACAGTCACGTGTTGTCACATTATCTGCCAAAATGACCCCCTCCCTCCAAGGGAAGTCACTAGAGTAATAAGGAATTGAGATGACTGCGTACCTTCCTCCCTTTGCAAGGGTTCATGTAAACGCACGCTCCATGTAAATACAGGCTAAGGAGCCCTCCCGAGCACCGTTCGTTTAGGCGGAGACTACTGTACTGTGATTTAGCATTTTGAAAAAAAAAATCAATACGTCCCTGATGCAGTGATTCACTGATTAGTGATTGCCAGGTTTTTCAGCATCACTACATCCCACGCTCTCACAGTCCTTCCAGCTCTGGCTCTCAGTACACGCTCTCTTTTATTTTCACTTTTTACTCTGCCGTAAGCCTAACTATAAAGGTTTTATAAATAAGTTTTGTCTTGCATGCTTTTTAAAATCTGTGATTGCTGATACCAAACATGGTTTTGGCAGTTGATGTTCTTCTTGCCCATCTTCAGGCCCAGATCAGGATTCATTTTGTATTTTTAGGGTAAAACTAGTTAAAATTAATTGTCTGTCATACCTAAGTCTCAAAGGACTTATCCTGTGCTAGTGTTGGGAAATATGTTTTAATGTAGTTTCTATTGGTATGGGCTAGAGGTTTTGAAGTCATTTCGGCTATCACCCTGCACTCATTTCCTGATTCGGTACTGAATGATAGGTGCCTGAACGATAGTCCATAAATGCTTAAAAAAAAAAACCTGGCCTCATTTCATACACACTGTTCATCTTGTTATATGCACACCCATACACCCCCTTCCTCTCCCCACATATATAAACACACGCAAGAGCGGGATCATAGGCAGACCGGGATCTTAACCGACAAACCCAGGGAAGAATCTATGGTGACCCATGTTAAGGCTCACAATCAGTAAAATGGTCTCCCTCCACTCTAAAATGAAATGACGTGACCCCTGGGTGGGTTCATGGCATATGGCGAGCAAAGAGTGGTTAACTTTGATGACCTATCACAGTGCATAGTGGCATGAGGCGTGCTATTTTCACTTACTATCCTATCTTGAGTCTCAAGATCTACGCTTATCCAGTTTCACCTCCCTTTTACCTGTCGAAAATGTATAGCTTTCCATCTCTGACCGAGTCCCCACCCCTCCCCCTCCCCGCCGTTGTCGTAACACACCTATTAAAATTCAGTCTGTCTCGCAAATTCGAGAGTAGAGACAACTGCTGCAATGGTCAGGGAAGAGTTCACAGTTCGATGTGATCCCGCCTGGAGCAAAAACGTGTAGGCCCTACCCACCCAGCGAGTGATGTAAGTTTAGGTGGAGAGCTCATGTGTGAGTGCGATGTGTGGGGAAAACAAATGTGTCGGTCAGTTCACACCCCAGTGTGATCCCGTCTGGGGCAAAGATTGTATCGCTTCATCGCGTTTTACGTTAACGTGTATGTGATCACATTCACGATAGTGGCTGATCTTTGACGTGACAGACTGTTTCATTGATCTCAACTTTTCACTCTTGGTTGATAGGATGTGCTCGCCCGTGTTTTTGTTCTGCAAGTTATGATCTGAAATGCGGGACCTTAGCCGAATGTAGACCTGCAAAGTGAATTAGAGCGCGATCTTAGGGGTGACTTTTGTTTAGTAAAAATTCTGTTTTCTTAAAACAGCAGGATCTTAAGTGAACCGGGATCCAAAGCAGTGGGATCTTAGGCGGAGACTACTGTAACTCATAATATTATTGTCCTTCATGTAGTCATGGCAGAATCATTTCCTTTGGTGTTACGCAGTCGCTGCTATTTAACAGAGGGCATAATACCACCAGCCAGCTATTCTACTGCCTTCTTGCTCGTTACTAGGTTTGCTGTATTACAGGCTTTAGCTACTTTGTATTTACCAACACTTGGCATTCCCTAAAGACTAAGTTAAAAGAATGAAATTCAAAGTAGAAGTAGGTGAAATCTTGATAATGATGTAAAATTATGTTTGCTTTTAATGTTATTGAATTTTGATGTGTAAATGACTGGGTTTGTTTTGTTTCAACTTATTTTGTTGTCATTTACAGACTCAGACAATGGGTTGAGGTTCAAACTTGCAGCCAGGAAGAAAATTCAAAGTTGTCTAAGACTTGGGGAGTCTGTGACTGATATCCGAAAGAGAGACAGACAGAAGGTGAGGGAAGAGAATGTGGCGGATGGACAGAGTAGTGGGACTTTGCCGCCAGATACAGCAGTGTATCCACTGGTACAGATGGGTCCTTTGGGCGTATCGTATGATGAGCAGGCAATGCTCGGCCTTCTGCGCTCCTCTCAGCCTCAGGACAACATCTTGCTAGCCTCAGGATACTTCAACCTCACTGACCACTACATGGCAGTCATTCTTGACCAGTCCCAAGCAAAGTTCAGTATTCTCATGGCCTCTCCTCAGGTGAGTGTGTGCATAGAATCTGTATTAATATTACAGTCGAATATGCTCATCAGCCACCTGTGTCTCAAATTTCTCTTTATTTGACGTGATAAAGAAACATTTTAATAAAAAGAATAGGAAATTGTAGATTAGTTTTGTTGCTCCTTAGTTTTGTTGCTTCTTTTGCCAGCATATTTGTCATTTTTAAAAATGTGGTTTCTTGGGGGATCTATTTCTCATCACAAATAACATTTTTGTTGTTTAGTAGCCTACTTATTTTCTTACATTTTACTTTGATTTTCTCTGGAGAGCTGTAATTTGAATTGAGTTGGTGTGATTAGCAACACAGTGGACCTTGTGCATTTTTACTCATTTGTTCTGTCTGCACCCACAGGCCAATGGTTTCCTGGGTGCTAAAGGCATCGCCGGTGCCATCCCATACTCGTACATCTACCTGGCTCACCAGTTCTTGCGGAAGGTTCAGTCGCGCCAGCAGCTGCCTCGTATTCACATGATGGAGTATTCTCGCGACAGCTGGACCTTCCATGGAAAGGGTCTCTGGTACTATCTGCCTGGCCATGCCTTGCCCTCACTTACGTTAGTTGGGTCTCCCAACTTTGGTAAGGCTTTTTATGAAAAGAAGCAACTTTGCCATTGGCATTGTTTGCTTTTATTTCATCCTGAAGTGCTATGTGAAGACTTGTACAATAATTTAATAGAAGCAGACATGCCACTCATCCCAATTAAATCGGGAATCCCAATTTTTTTGCCCCAAATCTCAAACATCTCGATTTCGATCGCATGTATCCCAATTTTTCATTCTGTCTGTAGTACCTGATTTTTCTAAAAACTTTACCTACCTTCTTCTCTGTCTTGGGAAGTACCCGTTAAGCTTTTTGTTTGGAAGAACTTGGAGCATTAGTTTCCGAAATATGGATGCTGGATTTAGTAGTAGACTTGCCACAAGTTGTGTTGGATGTTTGCTCACTCATGTTATTTCAACTATAATGGAAGCAATATTGATTTAAATTTCCAACTTGGGACATTCTCAAGATCTACTTTCACTTTTGTTTCCACTCAGGATTTTCCAATGGTGGCGAGATAACTGTTGCAGTTGCGACATACAAATTATTAATAATAATATAATAATAGATTGCATTTATATAGCGCTCTATCCCATACTCGTATAAGCTCTGAGCACTTTACACCAATCACATAATCATTCACACTAGTGAAAATATTTCACAGAAACAAGAAAAACCAGTTCTACCACATAAAGAACAACTTTAACAACCATACATTAACTACATGTATATGAACGAAAGGACAGCAGTTAAAAAAAAAAAAATAAAAAAAAAATAAATCAGCACTTACTAACACTCTATAACAGTTAATTTTAATAAATAATATTATTTATAGCTTTATATTGTTACTTTCAAAACAAGCTTTGTCTGAGTTCTAGTTTGTTGGGCCCTTCATCTAGACCCGTCAGTAAAACAGTTTCAATCGAGTGTTCGCAGCACGTGACATGACTTTGGCATATATGTTTCATGTGTATCAGGAACCTTCTGTTGATGGGGTCAGCTTAAGTTAATGCACACTGGTCGAAGTGTCTTTTGGTACTTACGTGGGGAAGGGGGGAGTGTTAGACACTTGGACTAGGAGTGCTTGAAGTGATACTTCAGGATAAAAAAAAAAAAAATGATAAACACACACACACACACAGACACACACACAGACACACACACACACACACACACACACACACACACACACACACACACACACACGCACTCAGGGCATATACATGTGTATACATGGATATATTTATGAAAACCCTTGGACAATTTTTTAGTCAGCTTGGCAATCACCTTGGTGATTTGTCGATGATCCCGATTTTTTTCACCAAATCCCAAGTTTTTTCCCCCCCCTGAGATCCTGATTTTTAGATTTCATAGAGTGGCAGGCCTGAATAGAAGTTTAAAAATTTCAGTATTTGTCCTCAGTTCGCTCAGCTTCTCAAGGCTTCTATTTATTTTCTGGGAATTTTTTCTTTTGCATTTATTAGGTACCAGAAACTAAATTGCAATCAGCTACTTCGAAAATTTAGTTTCTGGTACGTAATAAATGAAAAACCCCCCCAAATTTCTGAATTTTCGAAGTAGCGGTATTGCAAATTTATCTGTTTTTTAAAAATATATGAAAGGCTTATGTCTGGTGAGAATTTTAGTAGCATTCATTTTAAGTAAATGGAAGCTGTTTTAAATCAACCGAATATTGCTTAATTCTTTAAGTGGCTGCAAACCCTTGTTTGGCAAGTAATAACACAGTACAAAGTGCACCAAACACCTACACATTAATAGAGCACTATCACTGTAACATGGATATGGAGCCGAATATTTTTCAAGAATGTGAGATCATTGCAAATCAGTGGGTTTTTTTCCTTCAAACATGATAATTTGTTGTTATTTTGACAAAAAGATGGAGTGCTGTCCCGGCAGGCGTCGCTTCGGCCCCTGCGGCAAACGTGATACGGCTCTATACTGCAGTATTGAGTGCTTCCTGTGTTTGAGATCATATAATTTCTGAGCTTTGCGGAAGGATTGATGCAAAATAATCCCAAGCAGATGACTTTAATCTAACAAAATTAAATGATCTTTCTATTGGTACCATTTTTGAGTCTGTATTTTCTATATTTTGT
Organism: Aplysia californica; assembly: GCF_000002075.1. Classification (NCBI taxonomy): domain Eukaryota; kingdom Metazoa; phylum Mollusca; class Gastropoda; order Aplysiida; family Aplysiidae; genus Aplysia; species Aplysia californica. Next base: position 236,868 of record NW_004797431.1, on the reverse strand, counting down.
GTAAAAAAATATTTGAAAACTTTGACGCTAATTTTAAAAGCTTTCTATTGAAACCCCAAAGGCTAAAAACGTACCAAGCTCTATAGTTCTCCACCAATAAAAAGACCGTTTTTAATCATCTACCTTTCCGCTTGCATAGGTGTCAATTTTTTAACTAGACTACCTCGCATTCCAACAGCGAGGGGCTTCGCTTTCAACAGCAATTCTCCAGCTCGAAGTTCATGAACATACAAACAACTTACACCATGGTAACGAGGAAAAGCTGAACTTTTTCATGGTGTACAGTATTTGGTGTTTTATAGCGACAGAGCAAAGAAACAGCTATCTGAATTACCGCAATTTCACTGAAACCATGCATTCAGAAGGCAGCGAGGCAGATTACGCATTGTGTTTACGCTACCTACATTTATGGTAGTTTTCAGCTTTTTTTAGAAAGTAAAGGGATATCTTAAAATGGTTTTGTTGTTAGTCTAGCAGTTGCTTGGCTTCTTCCATTTTGCCCAGTGCCATGTCATTATAGGTTAGATTCAATTTGATTGTCAATGTTTTATTTCCCAATCAATGCAATGTTGGTCAATTAGGAGGCAGACTGCTTCAATCGTGCATGTTAGGGAATACCCAGGCTGAGTGAAACACAGCATCTCAATAGAAAGATGAAGCGATGCAATAACATAGACTTCCCCACTTACTTGAGAATTTAAATCATGTTTCGTCTGCAATGGTAAAAAAAGGCTTGATCATTGCACCACAGACACTGCCTCGAGACTTTCTAAATTGTGTGTGGGCCTAGAGAAAGGTGCCAAAAGTCGCCCCAGACCGTTTCGAGCTATAGGCTGATAATGACAAAAATCACTTTTTTGACCAAAATGCGTTTCCATAAAAAATTGATGATCCACCATTTTTTTACAATGTGCTCAAAGTGTTTTCACTGATTTGACTTCTTAATATTTTATTTTGAATCATTTTGAAGGTAGAGTATAATAAATACAAATAATGGAAACTGCTTTTAAAAGGTGTTAAAATCTATTCTTGAAGCACATTTTCTCTTCCCCGCTATGTTTCTATGTTTTACCATTGAAATCCATTCTTGATATTGATGTCAAATGACTGCCAAATTGGACATAAATTGTCCATGTATAAATTCATTTTAAAAATTCTTTTTTTTTAAAGTTTGTATGTGTTCTCACGTTTCTTAAACTTAAAAGCTTATTTTCTCAAAATTCTATCTTTATACCCTACCTCGCAGAATGTGCAATATCTAAAAAAAACTACTTGAGGTATCTAAAAAATTCAAAGACCCCTGTGTTCAGCATTGAACTTTCTATAAGGTACAGTCTTTTTAACTCAAAAAGGTCAAAATCTGACTTTTGGTACCTTTCTGTAGACACACACACAATTGTTCTTTATTAATGTATAAATATGAGAAGTTTTCAATGTTATGAGGAAGAGTCTATTGTTGAATGTCGAGGATAAGTAAAAGTTGAACAGTTTCTTTGAAGGAATCACTGAGGAAAAAAACAATCAGGTTTTATTTTTCTTGAGCAACTAATTGTTTAATTGTATTATAAAGTATTCTGCTTTGTCATTCCCAATACCATTATGGTGCAAAGATAGTCTTTGTCTCTGCAGGTTATAGATCTGTATATCGGGACCTGGAGTGCCAGGTTGCCATAGTGACGGAGAACAAAGGCCTACAGGAACAATTACGAGAGGTATGTACGGGAGCATGATTGTTGTGAGTTTTTGGTAAGTACTGTAAAACCTAGTAATACCGCCTACCTTGGAGCGAGTATGAAGTTGACAGTACAGGGTGGCTGGTGGTACAACAAAGTTTTCATGTCCCCTGTTAAATAAATGTAGCAGCGATTACCCAACATCAAGGGAACTTGTTTATCACTCACTATATGAAGTAATGAGTTATCTCCCTTCGTTCTGTCACTTAGACTTGAGCATCTCACTAAATAAAAACCCCATGGGCATTTGCCAGTCTGTTCATTATTAGATATTTTGCCAGTGGCCTAGATGACGAGGTTCCTTTATAATTTCTCCAGGCGACTTAAAAATTAGTTCCAAGTTTTCTTACATTGACTATGATTGACCATGGCCTAAAAATGATAGTATTTTCATCATCAGTGTATCAAATTTAGTCGTATTCACTTAGGCTGCGAAATTGGATTCTGAATTGCAAAGCTATGTTGTATTCTTATTGTACTCTTCTACATTGTGCAATAAATGTATTGTGTTCGCGTACGACACACTTCACTACATCACTGTAAATCTATCCATACTGCCTGAAATCTACAAGACAGGGATGGGGAGGTGGAATGGACGGGGAGGGAGTGGGAGCATATCAGCGAAAAACGTTTGATCTAGACCTAGGCCTTCTCAGTTCCAGGCCGTACAGCCCGCACGACTGGCCTTGGCATTGGAGGCCTAACAGGTTCCCGGAGGGTCAATGCGAAAAACGGCGATAGACTAGTGCATTGGTGCAGATGATGGAGCATTATCGCACTGTACTCACTAGACTGGCCTACAATGAACCTTACTTAAATGCAATGCATTTTTGTTGTTGCAACTTTTTTGTGAGAGTTTATCGGCTCTTATAACAAAACAAGATCTCACCAGTGACAGAGTATCAATTCGTCAAAATAAAAATGAATTACGTTTGCATTTTACCACAAAAAAAGTCTGTGGCACACTAGTGGGATAACTTTTGTTCTTCACTTGCAACATCGTTCTCATTCTACATGTTTCAACAAATATGATAGAAAATAAATTTGACACACACACACACACAGACATATATATATATATATATATATATATATATATATATATATATATATATATATATATATATATATATATATATATATATATATATATATATATATAAAGAGAGAGAGAATAAATATATATATATATTATAATACTAAGCATGTAACTGAACACAATCCCTTACCTCTGAAAGAAAAAGTTACTTTGCTATTTTTTTCTTCGCCTGTCCTTCAATTGCTCTGCAAATCTTTTCATGAAGATATCTGCCAGCCACATCAGCTTACAATAACAATATATCAAGATGGAATATCGCTGGAAAGTCCCACAAAATCGCCACTAATCAGTTTCTGCACAGTTTTTCAGTGGTTTCCATTAAAAAAAACCCAACCCTACTCAACAAGTAGTAGTAGTAGTGTAGGCCAACAAGGTCTCTCTGGAAGGTTACACACGAAGTGCAAAATTTCATCTAGGCTAACTGACTCTAGCATGTGACTACATCTCTAGTGAAGCCAGGATGCCTGATGTGCTTCAGTTTGTGAAGCTTCAAATGAAACCTCTTTCACGTGGTCATGGGTATGGTGAACAAAAGTAAACTACATGGAAAATGCAAAAACAGGGCCATCTTGAGTTCTGCTGAGCAAGACAAATGTATTATAATAATCTTTACTTTTTGCAACATTGCCAATGGCCGTTAGCGTCATATCCATTGTTTGATAAAATGAATCGAACTTGAAGACATCTCTTTCTTTATATATATCATCAATATCAGCAGCTCTAGAAACTAGAAGAAGCTGAACTTGTTGTAGTTGCTCGCTTTTTTGGAGCTGGTGTGCCACAACATGATGGTGGTACTTCTGGAAATATTGTTGGAGACTCTGTGGACACCATAAATCTTCCAGCCCGTGTCAAAGGTACATCAGGTTTGAAGTGCAGAGAGCAAACTCCCATATATATATATTATAATCCGTGACATCTTCTACGATTAATTTATTTGGAACACTTTTGATCCACGCTGCTTTTTTTTTTCCGAATCTTTTGGAAATCTATATTATTATTTTGCATCTCCCTTTTGGCTGGCATAACCACTTCTACTGCCCCATCCCCTACACTTTCTTCCCATGCTCAAATGTTGCTCACATGGTTCATTGCGCTGAAACTGAGACGTCAGCTGAAAACTTTTTCACAGTAACAGTAGATTCTAGTAACAATAACATTCCAGATGAAAGAAAACTAGAATCTGGGCTGAACACTAAAACACATAATATAGGCACAAATTTAATCCTCAGAATTGAGTGTAGTGAAAATACATTCAAACGAAAAAAACGTGTACCCCCAAGAGGACTGAATGAAACAATGAAGAGGCTAGGAGATTAGACAGACTAGACGGCTACACACTACACACATTACTATTACACTATCGGCACGCAAAAACGTAATGCAAAAATGTTCCACCACCTGTATACATATTAGTATTAGAACATCTGCCTATCACCGCTTTTTGCATCGATCCTCGATAAGATAAGGACCGGTCTCGAGGCAAGCTTATCAAGATAAGGTCGTCCACCCCCGCCCTCAATGCCGGAGCCAAACGTCCGGGATACAGGGCCTGGACTGAGAAGGCCTAGCTTGTAGATGTAGACCTGTGTGTGAAAGATTGTCAAGCCACCACAGAGTGTATGTGTCCCTTGCGTCATGTGTAGCCTAGTGTACTGTGTACTTGTGGTGGCCAGTTCGCTGGCAGTACAACGGGGTAAATGTACAGTAGTTGAATAAGAACTGTACAACTGAGATAGTTCGCGGATGGCGGTGTAAAGGCGCAAATACTATGTTTATATAGGGGATTCTTTTGGTACATTGATTGGCAAAACCTGGCGGTACAATTAAGTTTGATTCTACTGAGATGTTTTAAGCTTTTTCAAAAGTATGGGCAGTTGATGGGTGCTTTTCCACTTTTCCTTCAGTGTTTCTGTTTCCGTTGTTTGCTCCTGGTGAAATATCATTGTCCTGCTGTTTTGTTGTGAAGTATGAATTTGCTTTTTAGCTTGTCTAAAATGTTATTGCAAGAAAAGAATCATAACTATGTACGCAGGCCACCATGGTGCATTTAAAAGCTTTTCTAAAGTTGCCTCAGCAGGAACAGATAATCATTTTTTAACTGAAAACAGGGCTGAACCTGTTTAACTACCAAAGGTATAAAGGATTTAGATTGGTCTGATTATTTATTCTGAATGCCCCCGCACAGAAGCTGAGTAGAACGCTGTGCATGTCCTCCGGAGCTGCATGTCGGGGTCGAAAGGGCAGCCAGCACATGTGTGACTGTGTGTGCGTGTGTCTGAGGGGTTGGGGGGAGTGAGCACAAGCGGTCAGGGAGTGGAAGCTTGGGTAGAGATACAATTGCGTCACAGTTAATTTTTCAATATACTGATCAATATTACAATGATAAGCTCGTCTTGACATAGATTTATGGTGTGAATTGCGTGCTGGACTGTGAAATCAAACGTTATCATATGCTAGGCTCTACACAGCTACATAACTTGTTCAGCAAACAATACGTTATATATGATAGTGATAGATGACACAGGCGTGCATTTGGACAAATCTGCCCTTTTGTACAGTGTGTGCTTGGTAGTGTTCAGTGTAGTTTCCTGGAATTTTTCAGCATTTTTTCGGTATCAAAGAAATGAAAATGCCTCTCATTTGAAACCAAACTACTTTTGATGGAGAAAGTCGAATACATTATATATTACTTGCTCGCTGCCAATAATTATCTACACAAAAACCTTATATTTACTATAACAAACACTTGGATTCCACGAAATTGAAGGCCAGGCCCGACGACTTTGCTGGATCCACCACTGTAGTTTAAAAAAATTGTTTTGCTTGTTCTTATTTTCTTTTTTTTGTTTGCTCCCCACGACACAGGAGCATGTGAATATGTACTCATCATCTAGCCCTGTGACAGAGGCGACGTTTCACCGGCGAGACCGACATGTGCCGCTGTGGACACGCCTTGTGACCAGTGTGATTAAACATTTCTTCTGAGTATGTACCGGACTGTGATACAGATGCTCCAAGTTTCATATTGTGTAATTGATCACCCTGACAAGTTAGAAGGATAGTGTGGCATTGGGACGTGTGTGCTTTGCAATATTAGTCGTCCTGACCCAGAACCATTCCACAAGTCATGTTCCAGTGTTTTGAAAGGTAAATAAAGGATCCCGTGGAGTTGTGATGTTTGGACTTGCCCTGAAAATTAATCGAAAAGATGTAAGGGACCTGAACTGACCTTGTGCCAGTATGTTTGCTGTTAGCAATATTTATCATGTGTGTTTAGTGTGAAAGACTTGGTGCAATATGAGAGGAAGCAAAAATGCGAGGGTTCTTTTCATGGGAGATTGACTCTCTGATGACTGCTCCACATCACAAAATAGCATTAGCCTTGACACAGGTTCATTCCCATGGTTTTTTTTGCACTTGCTCAAGACCAGATTGAATCAGGAATGTTTTTTTCTTATTAATCTTTTCATTAAAATTTCTTTTTTTTGTGTGTGTACTTTGTGATTTTCTTGCATAATAATGTTTGCTTGAAGTGCCATATAGACTTATCTCAGGTGTCAATTTATTCACAAATGTTGACATATCAGAGTAAAATTGTCCTGTTCGTATAAGTGCAAGAAAAGTGTATTGTCTATTATTGTCTTCTGTAATGTGTGTGCAACACTACATGCTTACACACACACACACACTGTAAAAAATATCTCAAAATAAAAAAATGTACTATGTGAGGCATCATGGTGAATTCAGGCGCCTGTCAAAATAAATCAAAGATATCGACATTTTTCCTCCAGTTTTACCATCTTATCTTTTTTCTAACTTTTTGGGGGGGGGCTCAACACCTTTTATGTCCATTTAAAAACATATTTCTATGTAGATTTTACTGAAAAACATCATAGTGAACAAGCTTTAAGATGATATCAGTAACTCCAGATCCCCAAAAACTGATGAGCGCCTCATTCTACCTCATCGTGACACATATGATTTAGGTAAAATGAAAGAGAAATAGCATATATAGTGAATTAAAATTGATATCACCGGAAAGTCAACCCTCATGCTCCAACAAAAAATGTTTAACCTATGGGATCAGTTGCTCGCGAATTCTTACCTATCATCTTCCCCTGGGAGTGGTCAGTCACACGCACTGAAAGAGTTAAGATGCCTTTTTGATCCAAGGACACATTGTTGCTATTGTTTTATAAAGGTGAACAGAAAATCATTAAATGGACAGTTGGTAGGAGGGTGATAATGGTAGATCCCACTTCTTTCTTCTTCCTCCCCTTGTTTCTGTCTGTACTGTAAGCCTTGCGTTCTCCTCTCAATTCACTTCTGTTGTGTTCACTGTTGCACTTACTATTTCTATAATACCTCACTTTTTGCTCTTCCTTGTGCCCCTCTAGGGCAGTGTCACTGACTGAAGTGTCCTTAGGCCATTCCCAAAGGGGGGAAATTAACATGTTCTTATGCACAGTAGAATTGTAAATGGGCTGACTTATCAATGTCATGCTCATACTGTGCCGGAATAACATAGGGGCAACTACTTTTTCTTTCCTCATCCTTACTTTCGTCATTTTATCCTCTACCTCTTTTGTATACATGTTTGTTGCTCTCTTGTGAACTGTTATTTCCGGGGTGCCTTGATAGTCAAAGCAGACTTTGTGCAGAGTAAGTCTGATTCCCCGTTTGGACTTCTCTGTTGACATCTACCCCTTGGCGCTCATATGACATTATGCTGTTGCCGTAAAACCTTACTAAAACTAAAAACCACTTCCTTACGGTGATACATCGGTACTTTTTTTACTTATATTTTTTTTGACTATGCACCCTGCATTTGTGGTACATATAGAGTTAATTAGTTTACTCTGAAGACAGCTGGAGGCCTGGCCACAATACTAACACTAAGGCTATTAAGAGCAATGGCACTAAAGTGCAATGGTGTATCATATTCACCCACAGAAGTTGGTCTCTGACGATCTGACTTTCAAAATATGGCTATCTTTGGTCGTTTCTTTTTCATTAGTTGGGAAGTCTACAGACAGGAAAATCTAGAGACATTTCTGGTAGTTATTCATCTGTCGCACAACTGGGTTAAAAAAAGCAAATATGTTTGGCATTCAGCACTAAATATATCTATATATAAAAAACAAAACAATTACATATTGTTTTCTATTTGCACATTTAATTTCAAGCATGTTACTGTTATTGATACTAAAATTACTGATGTGATACTGTGAGCAAAGTGAGTAGTTCCTTGTGTGGATACTGCTTTGAATAAAATGTGGATAATATATATTTTAAATCTGACTTTGTTTTGATTCCAACATGGCTAGGGCAAAACCAAATGTATCCAGGAGTATCCATATTTTTCCATACTGCTTTTTTCTGTTATTCTTTCTTCTTCTGTGCATTCCCCTGCTAGCTCTCAGGGGTAATCGACTGCTTGCCCTTCCACCTACTGTGCAATCGATTTTTATGTATGACCATTTTTCCTCCTTTGTAGGACCCCTTGCCTTCACGAATCCACATTCCGATTTGGAAGGTATTCTATATTTATTTTAATTGTACAGACAAGAGTATTTTCAGTTTTGACAGGAGAGTTAATTTTGAATTTTGCCTGGGTGGCAGCTAAGGCCTACTATTATCGATTTATCATTGAGTGTATACAGGGTTTACCTCCTATGGTGAGGTATTCCACTTACAACTTGGTTTTGACTTAACTGGCGGGTTGCCTCCCATCCTAAAGTGATCTACAGTCAAACTTGCTCTAATGGCCACCTGTCCATGACAACCACCTGACCTGTACAGACAAGTACTTCCTATGTGGCCCCTTGTTTTTTTATACCTCATAATGACACTGTCTCAGACGTCCACCTGTCTAAGAGGACAACTTTTGTTCTTGACAATGGGTGGCTGACTTGGACAATTTTGACTGTGATTTGTTCCAATTGGGTTGTGAAACGTTATCAATCAGAAACGGCACATTGACATTGTACACATAGTGGTCGTGCAACAGTAAGGAGGAGCTATGACAGGGCTTATTTTTAAAATGCAGTTCTGAATACCCAAATAGACACTATGTAAGATTGATTTCATGATATAACAAACGTGAGACACTATATTTTGAGAAAGCTGTTCAAATCAACCATTGATCTACACATGAAAGCTGTAAAAAGAGATCTTTAGATAATTGTAGAGTGCCAACATTTTCTGGCAATTTGACATTAATGTAAAAATGGACGTTAGACAATATGTGCAAGTGGATCATTGCTCATCAGTCAGAATGAGTACTAGTCGAACCAACTTGAACATGCTCATGTTCCTACTCGACCTTAGGCTGAAAATATACTGCCACGCACAACTGAAGTGCGCTGTGAAAAAAGTTGTGCCCTCCTCTTTATTTCCTAATGGTGATTACACTGACACGACTAGACGTGAGGATCGTGAGGATCCAAAAAGACCTGCGTGCGTGCAGCACTTCTTCTAGTTGGGTGGACAGGCCCGCCCTGCTATCGGAGTGTTCCGCGACGCCGTGGAGATAAAACAAAAGGGGGGACAGACCACTGAGCTGTTTTCGCCTGCTCAGCGCCATTTTTTTAACACAGTCGGACAGAGTCGCGCGGACCTATGGGATCACCACTTCCGAACTAGCTGCTTGTACGTTTCGCTGCACAATTCAGTTGTGCGTGGCAGTATATTTTCATTTTCAGTCTTACGCAGACAACATATGTCAGTGGACTTTTCAACTTGTATACAAAAAAATACATCATAGTACATGTACTTAATAACCAATAGATCAGACTACATTTCTAGTCTTGTGTGTTGCATGGTCATAGAAGAGCTGGCTTCAGGCACTGTCAAAGCAAAACTAAAAGAAAGCACTCACAACACATGACTCGGTGAACAACAGAAGCATTTATTATTCACTTAAAGCTGAAAGGACTTGAAAAAGATGAAATGCAATACAGTGTAAGCACAGGTCCCCTTCCTAATCCCCTACCTTAACGGGAGGAGCGACCCTTGAGGACCATTTTCTATGTCTGTTGCCAGAGATCAAATCTAAGTACATAGGAAAATCTCTTGATATGTAATTTTACTTTGGCATAGCTACAGCGGTTGCTATGGAAATGGCCACCATCTTGAAAATAAACAATGAATGTCAAATCCCTAAGGCTTTCTTATTCACCGACCAAATTTGACCAAATATGGTACGTGAGAGTATACCTGAATAGACCCTATCAGCGTAACAGCGAGTTTTTTTCAATAAGTGCAAAAGAAAAAAAAATATGAGAAATTTCCCAAAGGATTTTTAATCCTTTTCTAAATTTAGGTTGCATAATCGCTTGCCAATAGAAGTCTTTATTTTTTTCCTCAAATATCTCTCTGTTACATTGATGGCAGCCTTGCCATCTCTGTTTCCTGAAAGTTTCATGTCAAAAGGAAGAAAAATAAGGAAGTCAAGGAGTAGGGAAAAAACTGAAAAAAAAATCACATTTTGCGAAAAACGACAATTACTGTGAAAATTCACTATTTAACCCATCCTCATGTTTTCAAAGGCAATTTACGAGGAGAATAAAGACTTTCTCAATTATCTCCATGCTATTTTTAGACAAAGAACTGGTTGATCTTCAAATTGAAATATCAGCAAACATCTCAATGTGCATAGCCTGACCCAAAATCGGCAAAATCAAAGGTCGCTCCTCCCCTTAAAAAGCCAACCCCTAAGACCCTTTCATGAACAAAATATAAAAAAAAACAATACATGATGCAATGTTTAAATCTGTGGACCCAAGAGCACTCTACTTTACTCATCTGTGCAGCAACCCAGGCCCAAAGTCTAGCCTTGAGAGCTCAGACTCAAAGGGTCCATACAGAGGGCCAAATACTGGAGGCAGAAACAAAGAATCAAGAATATGCTGACGACACAACCCTTCCTCTACTTCCAGCAAACAACATAAAAGGATTTTATGAGTTGACGCTGCTGGCAACAGTGAACAATGCAGGTTTAAAACAAATACAGAAAAAAACTGAAGTAATGCACATTACTGGGTCAGGAGGTCAAGATCATCAAAAGAGATAAGAATAAATCAATAAATGGAACAGGTCTAGAAAACGTAAATGATTTCAAATACTCAAGAATCAATTAAAATTAAAGCATCTGATGGAACAATATGCCCTAAAGGAGTCAAATGCAGAATAAAAGGCATGTCAAAATGACTCAAAACCGATAATGGTTCAACTAATTAACATCTGGAAAGACGGGAGAGTAGAGAACTCAAAAATAGAATTCTGAAATGTTTGAATTAAATGGGAGTATGGGAGTGAGGTCTAGACATTTGAGAAAGGATGATGAAAACGGAATCCAAGCAAGCAGCAGAAATGTGGATTTTAAGAAGACTGCTTTGGGTTTAATTTGGCAGACTAAAGAATGAATGAAACTGTCCTGAAAGAACTTGAAGTTCCGTATTGCTCTCAGTGATCAGCAAAAAGGAGCCTCAAGTACCTTGTTCACACAAATAGAATAGAAATAAAAAGACAGACTGGATGACAACTGTGCTGCAGGGAAAGTAGAGGCAAAAAGAAATCAGGGAAGACTTCCTACATAATATATTAACAGCATGAAAAGTGACACTGGTCTAGCACTTAATGAAGCAATTCATCATTTAGAAGAGACCTGCCAGAACAGTTGGAGGTCTGTTGCGGCAACGAGTGAAGCAACAACAGACAGACATGGTGACAGGTGAGAAGGTCCATACAGAAACTAAAAAACAAGTCCAAAACCTTTTGTTTGACACAAAGGCTAATTGGGATGGAATGTGATGCTTCTTTCATGTATTTCTTTTTTCCATTTCCAATCTTTAAAAAGCTAAAAAGCAACAGCCATAATACAACTAGTATACTACATAAATAATCTAATAAATAGTGCATTGGGAAACCTTGTAATATTGCATAAGGAATGTATTGCTACTCAAGTCAAACGACATGAACGAAAGATGTCAGAAGAGACCAAATCTATCTAGATCTACAGTACCTTTTTACTGAATTAAGTTACCCAATTTTTAAAGCACAAAAACATACAAATAAGTAAATAAACAAAAGTTTGAAAGCATGGCTTGCTTTACATCTCAGTACACAGACAACAGAAATGAAATCCTTTAAACCACTTATATATAAAGATGTTAATAAACATGGTAACTCTTGTTAAAATTTGTATTGTAAACCAGTTTTTGTAGAAACTAGTGTATGAATTGTATTGAATGTAACAGGAGTATTGGTAAAAAGGTTCACATAAATGTGTAAATAACATTGCAAGCAGAACAGGTCAGAAGACAGGTAAACAATGTAGTTTTAGTATTATTTTAGTAATTGTTTTACGGCACTTGCAACACAATAAGGTCTTATAAGTGCCGAAGAATAGATGTGTTACAAGAGAGTAACATACACAAAAAAGAAGGAGGAGAGATAAAAGGACGATAGATAAGGATGATAGATGTTTGATAGGAAAGAAAGAACAAACCACACCAGACCACCCACCAACAAACAATGTATTATGTAATCTGAACACCGAAAATGCACACAGAGGTAAAGTATGTACACTGCTGAAGATAAACAGAAAAGGCCAAAACTTACAATGAGTAAGTTTAGTTTTAGTAGAGGTTTTACAGCGCTCACAACTGCATAAGGTCATATGAGCGCATTGCAAGTAAAAACTTTAAACTTTAAGATGAACAAAAGTAGTACAAGCACTTGTAATGAATTTCACTTTAAATGAACTTATCAATGGCAGAGGTCAGAACTTAAATGACAAATGAAAATCAGAGGTTACCGTACCTAATGAATTGAACAAAAGTCAGAACTCATGATTAGCAAAAATCAAAGCTTACAATGAACAAAAATCATACTTGTAATGAATTTAAGATCAAATTTATCACTAGCAGAAGGCAGAACTTTTTTGACAAATGAACAACGGAAGCTGCAATGAAAAAAGTTAGAACTTATAATGAATGAAAGTCAAGATATGGGTACAAGGAAGGAACAATAATATTGAGCAAAAGCATTAGCTCTGTGGTTCTACACATCAAAACTTATTGTCGGAGGAAACACCAGACTCAGAAATAAGAATAAAAGAAAGTCTATTATCTTGAATCTTACAATAAAATCTCACAATAAAATCTTACGAAAAAATCTTACAAGAAGTTGAAAGATGATCTATGGACATTCAACAAAGACCCCAGTGAGGAGAGGGCAGTACAGATGTGGTTTTTCAAATTAAAAAAACACAACGGAACTTAGTATTAGTACCGTACAGTATATAATGGATAAAAATGAACTAAGGCTTAGGTAATAAAAATGAAAAGAGAATTACAACATCATGGTATTTTGGTAGTAACAGGCGGATTTCTCAGGTTACATTAAAACTAATAGAGAGGACTATCAAGAACACTCAGCCTCCACATGAAATCTGAAGGGAGGTAGAGAGAGAAAGAGAGAGAGAGAGAGAGAGAGAGAGAGAGAGAGAGAGAGAGAGAGAGAGAAAGAGAGGGAGAGAGAGAGAGAAAGAGAAGACAATACAAGTGTAGTTAAGGCACAGAAAAGAACACAGAAATTTTGGACACTTTAGTAAAACGAGTATGTCAAAGACACACACACACAAAAAGATGAAGCGTACTTGAGACAATGGATAGAGCTGTCCCAAGTGCAGTGACCTCCTACCCTAGTAGGACAACCATCCCAACCCCAACTTTATATCAAGCGCACGATATGACACACCGAGCACACATGATTCCTGGTGCCACATTCTCTAGTTGTTGGAAAGCCCAAGAGCCCCTTCCATTACATCAGCTTAACACTCATTTACATGAAAGGCCATGGAATAACAATGTAATAGGAGTAGGAGCCAAATAAACAAATAATACTTGTGTCAGTATTGTCGAGTGGTAAAAACTGTACCCGGTCCGTCAACATCACGTTTTACACAGAAAGTAAACATTGTCAAAGGGAAGCCTTTGCTGTGGCACCAATGATCAATGACAATACATGTATCATTATCCAATCAGGCATTTCAGAATATGTGGGTTTAACAGTACTGACAAACCTTAACTAGATAAAAGCAGCTCAGTTCGTATTCTTTAGAATGATTTATTTCAGAAGTAAAACAAAATTCAACGTTCATCTTCTTCTTTGATATATATATGTGACTTTTTTTTTCCTGCTTAGGTCTCCTTGCCTTCAGGCAACCATATTCTGAATTTGACGGTACTCTATACGTTTTTATACTGACTAAAGTACCCCTATTTTCAGTTTTAGTAGGAACTAATTTTGAATTTTGCCCGGGGGCGGCGGGGGCGGTGGCCAAAGCCTACGCTTATCTATCAATTTTAGGACCACCAAGGGGTCTTTAACATATGTAACTTGCACATCAGACCTCCAAGTTTTTTTTGCCCTTGTCTGACTGGTAATTTTTTTTCTCTGAATATAAAAACATAAGAAAGACATCTTAAAAAAAAAAAATCAAAATGCTGCAACTCAAACTTCTAGACAAAGGGCAAAGTGACAAAAACCTCTTGTGATTGCAAGACAAAATTCTCAAGCAACAACCATAAACAACAATGTTAAAGGAAACAGATGGAATTAGCAATACAGGGCTTCAACAGCATGATGATAATATATATATATTCCACTCCAAGCAAAAGAACAAGGTCTATGGAAGGACAACAAGATGTTGATTCCACATCCATACAATACTTCTTTTTAGGACAACAAAGTTCATCTTACAACATACTTGTAATGTCAACATGAGCAACACACCAAATAAATTAAATACATATATATGTAATAACGACAGAATAAGCATTACACTTCTGACTTAAAAAAACATCAACATCCATGATCCATTTGTCACCCACTCATCCTTTTGATCGCTTTTTTGGGGGTTCTTTTTAGATCCCTACTGCCCAACACTACTGTATTTCTCTCTCTCTCTATGTGGCACCAGTGGTCTAGTGGTTATGCTACTGGACTCGTAATCGTAAGGTTGCATTTTTTGCAGGTTTAGAGTTTGCGCCTCAGGCCCGACGTTGCATCCTTAGCATTTTACACTAATTTTCTCACTTCACCCAGGGAACCCGGCCATAAACAGTGAAAGATCTTGCCAGTATGTTAGTGTTTTAGAGCCTGTAAAATGGTAGCTTGCACTGTATGCTTCCCAGGAAGCTGACAGTGTTTCAGAATGCTTTCAGGTCTGCAGGGATATTAATATTGACTGCAATGTGTATAGAACTTGCTGTTGAGCTGGAATTTGCAATACACAAATGCTACTTATTATCAGTAAAATATGCGAGTCATCTAGGTGAAATCAGGCGCTCATCAAAATGACGAAATCAAAGAAACTGGCATTTTGCGGGCGGTCGGCAAGTTTTATAAACTTTTTGTTTTTTCGCTCAACAGCGATAACACCTTTCATATCTTTTTAAAAACACATTTCCGTGGGGATTTTATTGAAAGCATTGGTTAAAGGCTAAAAAAAAGTACATTTTCAGTTTTCAAGGACTCTGAAGCTATGGAAGTCACCAATCTTTGACGTCCATTTTCTCACTAATTTTACCTCTGAAACCAGGTGACCCCCACCTCCTTCAATCACAAATATCTCGACTTCTATTCAAGGTAGATGGGTATTCCTTTCATCAAAAGTAAGTCAAAGGAACAACCTTTAACTCACTGACTCCTGTTCTCAAAACTGCTGCGTAATGGGAACTACTGTTGAGGAGACAAACAAATATGCTCAGGCAATTATCGACGAAACAGTTCGGCCATATACCGAACATTCGTTTGCCAACCAGTGGAAGCCTGTCATTGTGAATGACATGACTGGATTCTTTTTATTGCTGATCCACAGGGCAGTGATAAAAAAAAATTGAGCTACATAACAATTGGATCACACCTCCATTTGTGAAGATAATCATGAGTCGGAATCGCTTTCTGCTCATCCTGAGAGCTTTTAATTTGAGTGACAATAGAACATACTACTTACCTCCAGATCATCTTCAGCATGATCCTCTGCACAAGATCAGGTTTTTCTACAAACACAGGAAACATTCGAGAACCTGTACACCCCAAACAAGAAGGTGGCTGGATGAAGTTATGTGCCCTTGGTGGGGCAAACTATGCTTCAAAGTTTACATATATTTATAAAACAAACCCCAAAAGAGGGGGAATCACAAGCGCATATTATATGTATTCAGGTTTGAAGTATATGCTCAAGAGAGGACAACAACCGTCCCAGTGATGTGGTTTTGCGTCTGATGGAGCTAATTCTAGAGAAGGGATACTGGCTCTACACAGATTCCTACTATACATCACCTAAACTTGCAGAGGCACTCGTAAAGAAAACTCTGCTTGTGGGAACTGCAAAAGAACAAAAGAGGTCTTCCACGATGAACGAAACACTGAGGAAGGGGGAGATTATTCATAGAAGGAGGTCTCCACTCGCTGCCCACAAAAACCATCAAGCCTTTGGTTGTTCAGGACTACATAAGCAATATGTCAGGGGTGGATCAGAGTCACCAGTGGCGCAAGCTGTTCACTCTGAGCATCATCAAAAGTGCTATTCTTTACACAAAGCTTCGGATTTAAAGCAAAAGACAGCCCGCCCTTCAACTTGGTCAGT
This sequence comes from Aplysia californica, assembly GCF_000002075.1. Classification (NCBI taxonomy): domain Eukaryota; kingdom Metazoa; phylum Mollusca; class Gastropoda; order Aplysiida; family Aplysiidae; genus Aplysia; species Aplysia californica. Next base: position 220,373 of record NW_004797431.1, on the reverse strand, counting down.
TCATCCTTCCACTGGCTGAACAGCTAATCGAGCTCTACATGGCAAACAAAGTGGAACAAGATCCACCATGACAAGGTGGACAGGCCGCCCTTGCTCACAACACTGTGGCCAGACTTGTTGACAGACATGTTTCTGGCTTGCTGGCCTCTACTGAGATGAAGTTGCTTTAAAAAATACCACACAAAGCAAGAGTATTGGCTATAAAATTAATAAAGTGAGCACCTGTCTGTTATGCATTGATATTTGTAACAATTTTGTATTATACTTCAGTCTTTATGTGTAATTTTTCATGACTTCTGTGGAGCAGTTTACATCCAAATCAACTTGGGGTTGGAACTAGTCAGTGTCATTAAAGCAATTTTTTAAAAATTAAAAAATATGGATCAATTTTTTTAAATCACTGGAATTCACAAAAACCAAATATTCCGAAACCAATTTTATTTTCACAAAGCATACCCACTTGTTTCATTAAGTGGGCACAAGTAGGACTTTCTTTTTATAACTTCGGTGATTTTAAAAAAAACCCTTACAATGGGTAGGCTCCACGGCTGGACTAATCAGAAAAGAGGGAATCAATGAGTGCTATAGGCCAGAATGGCATGCTCCATGTCGTTTCCTTTTATCTCTATCCGTCGTCAAAACAACACCAAGTGTGCCGTTTTCAGCTCCTTAATTTAATATACATTTCCCTTCAATCCTCTCAATTTAAATATATTTATAATACTGATCAAGTAAGAAATTTGCAATTTGACGACATAATTTTCGAATGGTAGCGTGTTGTAATGTATCACCGACAATCTTAGATCTATGTGGTGTATTTGGTTGTTTTTGGTTGTGGCAGGAGGTTAGGCCTAGCCTATTGTATTGTTTGGCTGAAAGTGTGAGAGTGAGTAAAGTGTGAGTCTGTGTTCAGTTGTATTGTTTGCAAGTTGATAAAAGTCTGAGTTACTACTGGTGGGACTTTTAGAGGAGAGAGTTGTATCATATCAAGGCAGAGGAGGCCTGCTGAAAGTATAGGTTGTGAAAAAGGTTAGTTAGAGCCTCGGTTCAGTTGTGCGTGAAGTGTGAGATTCCAATCCAACGCATCGGGGCCCCAAAGCTGCGGAAAGAATCACAACACAGAGCAGAGGAACAGGTTTGGCTAATTCCTGTTATAGTAGCATGTGACAGAAGGTTAGTAGTGTTAAATCTTTGTTTTGTGTTCCAAGTAACAACAACCTGTTTTCTTTTCTTTTTTTTTTTGGTAAGTGTTTTACGGTGCTCGCAACTGCATAAGGTCATATGAGCTAGGGACACACCAAACATTTTAAATTGGTAGGAAATTTTGAATTTTGTTCGGGTGGCGGCCGAAGCCTACTCTTATCAATCTTGGACCAACAAGAGATTTTTAACGTGCGCAACTTGCATACAGGCCCTCTGAGATCTTTCGCTCTTGTCCGAGAAGGCTAGGTGTAGATCTTTCCTACCAGAAGATCAGGGGTGTGGCTGAAAGACAGCAGTAAGAAGGAGCCAAGGAGTAGCTGTAGAAAGCTGCAGAAAGAGTCAGGAGCTCAGTGGAGGGGGCAAAGGAGGTGAGGGGGTGGGGGAAGAAAGTGGAGACGAAAGCAGATGACAGAATATTGCAAGAGAGAAGGAAAGAAGGTGAAAGGAGACAATTTTAGAGAAGCAAATTTTTCCGTCGCTACCCGGATTCGAACGAGGGACTTTTGAACGAGAGGCAAACACCTTCCTCTAGGCCACGAGAGCCCCCGATCTATTTTCCCAATCAGAATTAGAATCAGAATTCTGGCTGTTCAGGAAAATCCAAAAAATCATTTCTGGTTGATAAGAGTAAAGATGATACTAATAAAAATCGTAACTCCATTTACCAAAAAATTGACGACGCCTGATTCCACTGCATTGTGACACATATATTCATTCTGTGTATCCCAGCTTGATAAAAAGTCACATTTGAAGATGTACACACACACACACACACACACACATACACAAACACATAAACATGCATACACACACACACAAACACACATTATTTTTGTTCACGAATGCACAAAACAGACTCTCACTCTCTCTCTCGTCTCTCTCTCTCTCGCCACCCCTCATTCTCTCTACCTCCCCCCCCCCCCCCTTTCTTACACCTTCTCTATCTCTCTCTGCTGAAACGGCATTACTGAGCTGAAAGCCCCTGCCAATAAAACACACCACGCAATAGTATCTCTGCCAGACAAAAATGTCTCTGCACACAAAATCTTCTCCAATAGAATAATCCAAGACTTCCTTTCCCATTATTATTTGACAATTTCATTGGTTACAAAACAATAAAGGCTCTTGCATAAGTTAAAAGAAGAGGTTGTTCAAAGTATATAAAATGCATTTCAGACTTGCGAATGGAAGGAGAACAAATGGCAAGCATTAACATCTGCAAATCATTTGATAAGACCATCGTCAGCTACACCATCATCTGCCATTCAGTCTGAGCAAAAAGAATATGATACTGTAGGCCTATGCTTTGTACAGATAATAATGCATTAAAAACAGCACATATGTAAACTTGACTTTGAAGAAAAGCACACTGACTCAGTAATGGTCACATCTGGTGCAGGGAAGAAGCAAGACAGATAGACAGAAACGAACAGAGGGAAAGAAAAGAACTCTAGGAGTAGTACCTACAAGTAGCACCCTTCAATCACCTGCAAAAACACAATTAAACTTGATCAATAACGACACATATAAAAAACACTGTGATCATCAGTCGACCAGCCTAGAAAAATATACTGTAACTTATAATTTGATTCAAATTCAGTTTTAAAAAGTGACCCTAGCTCAATCCAGAGACAAAAGACGTAGGTTTTTAAGGTTTGCAAATGAAGAGTAAAAGTATTAATAAGTCTACACAATCATATTGAACAACCCCTCCCCCCCATCCAACCCATTGACTAGTCACATCCAACTTTCTAAGGAGCAATGGCAATAGCGTTACACTGCAGGTAAAATGCGGCACAACAATATCAGTGCAGTGCAACAACAGTTAAAAAGACAAAAACCAACCTGTATTTTAAACCCTTCAGAAATGATCACTTTTCCCTATGAGTGGAAAAAACAAATTTCAATCTTTTGTCTAACCAATCCGAAGCCATCCAGAGTGACAAAACCATGGGGAAGAACGTATAAAATAAACCCTTCAAAGAGATTTTAAAATCAAAAGACTGTCAGAATATCTTTCCTTTTATATTTTTCTTTAAAATGTCACTAAAAGATGCTGATAGTCACATATTGGAACAAACCTTTCGCATAAACCGACTTCAAAGATTACTATCTTAAACACTGAAATTTGCCAACATTATTACCACTTTAATTAATAAAAACATAATTCCAGTTTCTCATCCCAATAAACTACATGTTCACACACTTAATACTTAAGTAATCTTCAAGACCTAGCTCGTTTTAGTCAAATAAACACAATAGAAAGTCTTCATGAACAACTCACTCTTTCTCTCTCTCACACACACACATACAAACCCATTGACATTTACAGTTTGCACCACACTGTCTTCAACCGTTTCCTTTCACAGTGATTCGAGCAGCCTAAAAATGTACCATTAAGAAACATTAAGTGTCAAACTTTAAGAAACTTGTCAATTTACTGTTCCAACTTTGCTTCCTCTCTGGCCATCCAAGTGCTCCTCCCAGCAAATTGCCATCAAAGTGCACAGACTTAAGACTAACACTCCGATACACTGCAGACACACTAGTAAGCACTGCTGACTCAATCATGCGAAAATATTCTTTCGGTGTGTATCCGTCTCGAATTGATCTACACACACTAATCACATCTGGTTTACGAAATATGGAAGACAAAATTTTCTTTAATGTCTTTGTTTGAGCAATGACGTCTTTGTTTTCTGGTAAGGAAAAAGTGACCTCTGTTTTCTCAGGAGTATTGTCTCCATGACACACATGAAGAATTCCACTCACTGGAAAGTGAATGGAAGACGGAGAGGTAGAAAAGCATATGCCCACTTTTGACAAGCTTTTGAGCTGATCCACACTGAAATTTGTTAGCACCGCGAGAAGACTTTGTAATCGCAGCCCATTGAGTTTTTCCTCCTGTGCGCATAAAACATGCTGCTTCTTATGACTGAATAAGAATTCCAAAATGTTTGGAACATTTTCTATCAGATAGTTAGATATGTCCACATCTTTCAGACATCTTTTTTCTCCAGGCGGTCTATCAACATCACATGATTTCAGCTTAAGACTTATGATGAGATTGATTATGGCAGTGTAATAATGATCAGCGTCTTGCTCCTGGCGGGGACTAAAGGCACACAAAAAATCAGAGACCAGCTCAGAAATCATGTCTACTTTTTCTTGAACAATTCCAGCTTCGCTGAAGGGAATCATGTCACTCCAACAGCCGAAATAATCTTCATCAATGTCCAGGATAAGCCCTCCCAGCCTGTCATGTTCTTCCATGGCTTTCAGCACAGTCACTGCCTTTGACTCACTCAATGTCTCCAGCACTCCCTGTCCTTGGATCTGACAGTCCGACCGCTTCATCAATGGACCTATCTCAATATCCACTTCAGAATCATTATGCCTTCTGCATTCCCAGTCCAAAGAATCCTCTTGCTTCATCCCTTGTCTGACAGTTCCACCCTCTGAACTCCTGACCTTCCAACAAGCACATAGGGCCAAAGGCTTGGTGTAGCCCATCTGAAAGTCAATGATCATGTGATCTGTCTCTGGGCCCTCATGCGACTCCTTGTCCCAATCTGGCCAGATCCAGATCACATGGTCAATGAAGCCAGTGAGCACTGCTGACTGTAGAAAGAAAAAAAAAAGCTAAAGTGAAGACAAAGCCCTGAGGAGTTTGAGTGAAACTTTTTTCAAAATTGCTGTTTAACCACATAGAAAGTCAGTATGTGTCACGACGGGGTACAATAAGGCGCTCATCAATTTTTGGCCATATGGAGTTATTGGTATAATTTTAAAGCATGTTCATTTGCCTTTCTTTGAATGACAAAAATATCCTTTTATCTGGAATAGAAACAAGGATATTTCAGACTGAAGGAGGTGGTGGTCACTGGCTTCAGAGGTAAAATTAGCAAGAAAATGGCAACCAAAGTGTGGTGACTCCTATAGCTTGAGAGTCCTTGAAGACGGAAAAATTTACAGTTTTGTCCCTTTAATCACTGTTTTTCCGTAAAAATCCACACATAAATGTATTTTTAAAAGGACATAAAAGATGTTGAGCCAAAAAAACAAAAATTCGATATAATACCAAACCAGCAGAAAAATGCCTCTTTCTTTGATTTCAGTATTTTGACGAGCGCCAGATTTCACCACGAAGCCTCACAAAGGAATTCATCAGGTCAAAGGTAATACTCTTGGAGCAACATTGAAAATCAGCTTATCATGAAGTACAATACATCAGTACAATCCTCATACTATCATTTCTTTTCTCCTTCATCATTATCTTTGAAGAAGCAGGTCTCTCTTTAAAAAAAAAGAGGAAAAGCCTTAAAGATACCCTAGCTGGGCCCCCTTTCGATGCTTTAATATCAACTAAAAGTCATTGGCCTACTATATTTACACTCTACTGGAATGGGGAAATAAATCTTGAGAGATGCAAAAAATAAGAAGGTCTAGATCTATAATCTCAAAACAAAATGCACCTCGCGAAATATCACTTCCGGATTTTCTAAAATTACAGAGACAGAAGCGTCGGCCTACAAAAAGCTATAGGCGAAATAAAGAAATTTAGGTTTTTGCAGCAAAACTGTCTCAAACCTGAAAAAACCAAGGGCGTCATGATCTGGAGAATATTTAAAAGAATTTTTTGGCAAAAACCACATGTCAATCGATGCTGCCATTAACTCACTGACTACGGATCACATCACGGGTACGGGCAGACGGTTCGGTTCGCAGGTACGGATCCCGTATCCCCGACGGGATGGACTTTGCGGTTTTGTTCCGTATCTTGTGTTCCCGTCACATGAATGGGAACGGACTCCAGTGCTAGTTTTGCCTCTTGTTTCGTTTCGTGCCGAGTTTGGCGGAAGTTTCGTGGTAACGTTTTAAGCAATTGAAGGTAAAGGACAGTCACCTCATCTGGGGTTGACCTGACCGGAACTCGTGCTATGCTTTTTCTATACAAATGATAGTAATTTGACAGTCGCGTTGAAGTAACGGTCGCATGAACAAGAATCACATAATTTCGCTGTTTTCGATACTTCTGTACGTTTTGCTAGTTCTAGTGACTCAGGATATGATGTGTCTGATAGTTAGGACCCTGGATATGTACCCGAACACAGCCCGAGTCGTAGTTTTAGGGCTAGATCAAGCACTAGCACTGTTGTTGTTGTTCGCGTGACGAAATCACAACTTCGTTCCCTACATCTGTCTCATGTAATTCAGTGTATGGGTCTGAATAAACGCAAAGACCAGCGTTTGTATTTTCACCAAACACTCACACATGGATACAAATCAAAACAAAACTTTGAACTTTTATTTTTGTTGTTGTTGTGAATTTCATTCTAACTGTTGTGTCTCTGGAAATTTTTCGAAAAATCAAATTCATTCCAATTTTGAAACAATCATAAGAATTAACTCATTTGCTACGCCGAGCCGTGGGGGGCGGCGCGGCTCAAGTGCCGTCAGTACGCCAAGCCACCCCTGGCGGCTCGAGAACCAACGTTCAATTTTAGCTTGGTTTCTATTTCAATCCACATATCCATGTTAAAATAAAGGTCATAATATAAAGTTGACTTCCGGGTCAAGCGTTTCAACCGAAAACCGGAAGTTTTGATTCAGTTTTGAAACACGATTTCGTAGTTTATTCGACTTTGTTTTATCGCGAAGCCCAAATTATAGCCCAGACACCAGTCTTGTCTTAGTACTTTTACACAACAAATTGTATCACTATTTTGCTCACTAAAGAAATGTAGGACTCTTCTTTATAATATTGATACAATTGGACGCAAATTGCCGGTGCACTGTAATTGAGAAATCAATATTTTTTAGTGCTAGATCGAGGCCTAGATCTAAAGAGTCAAAATATTTTTTTCTCCCCAAAATCACTACTTTTTGGTGAAATTACTTAAAAAGTACCACCCAAGACATGTATAGGTTTATTCCAAATGCAATTCTGAATAATTCCATACAAGATACGCATATTTTTTTCTGTTTGTGATCCTTTTTTCAAAATTATTTTAAAAAATTTTTTTTTCAATATCGGATGTTATGATCAAAATGTACAAATATTATGGAATGTATGTAAATAACTGCACATTTTTCAATATTTTCCTGTTCTATATACATTTATGGTTATTTTGAAGTATCGTTTGACTAGGTGCAAACATATTTTTTTAGTTTCACCTGAGATTATACATTTTTTATTTTCCAATTTTATCCGCATCCAATCACAATTGTGTTGCATAATCGCCTCTTACAGGAACCAAAGTTGAAAAATACGCAAATAAATAATGCAGATGTATTCTACAATCCATACTGAAAATGTTGGTATATAATATGTTGATATATATTTGAATTTATGGCCCCAAAGACCTGTGAACTGCGCACTAGTCATCATCTCAATTCGCCCTCCCGAAAAGAATTCGTCCACAAGCCGAAAATAATACGTAGCGAATGAGTTAAAGTATTAGACCTAGAGAACTTAATTTTTTTGCAATAGATTAAGTTTGAAAGTTACTTTACTGTGTCAAAAATTAATTACAATAGGGTAATTCTGAGAGTTGTGGTGGTGTTTTGAAATACAATACCCCCAAAAATGCCAGTATTCAGCGCTAGCGATTTGTGAAAGGGGCCAATAGTCAGTGAGTTAAAAAGCCTTTTGAATAGCAAAATTCGGCCACCACACATAGATAATAGATTACAGATTCAGAAGTGCAATCAAAACTGCACTGAAGTCTTAAGTTTTACCAATGAGTATTTTCATCATTCAGCAAGGTTGCATTAGGACAGAAGGAGCTTTCTCACATTACAAACATGAAGCCAGACTTCGAGGCATATTTAAATTTACAATCTATTCCACCAGTGGGAATTTCTTTTGAAAATATGAAGACTTACAGTGGCATGGGGTAGTGCTGGAAAGGGGTGGCACTGAGCCACCCATCTGCACATGCCTATTCATGACACTATGGACTTCGATTGCTTTTTGTGCATCAACTGTGTTCATTACTCTCCCATCACAGTAGCACAAAGCAGAAAAAAAAAATGAAATAGGTACAAGCAAAACCGAACCTGCACCACACTGGAAATCAATTTGTCAAAAGAATACAGCATGGAATTTCTCTCTTCAGAACTCGGTCACTGTGTCATGTTAAAAAAAATGTTAATGTATCCTGATTTACGATTATTACATAATCTTCCCACAAGAGTGCTGGAGGTACATTTAGTTATTCCTTATTGATCATAAAAACAGACCTAAACAAAAGAGAAGGGGAGGGACACATATTTGTCAGATACATTTTTGTAATAAAAAAAAAAAAATACAATAACCTTAGAAAACGTTTCATAAAGATATAGTCTCAGCGTACTTTTTGTACAAATGCATTTGGCACCAGAATTGCAGTATTTCGTGTTGGTTAAGAATTGCTCAATCTAAAAGGTGTGAATAAGAAACTTAGAAGGAAATAAGACAAAATACAAGGTGGATTCTAGTTGAAAAAAGGCAAAACTGTAGACACCTCGGAAAGGTACACAAACAGTTACTTGTATTATTATTGAAGGTGTTGTTACAGACATTTTTGGCCCCTGTTGACACAATTTAAATACTTTAAGGGGTCAGCTGCTTCAAACCCAGTTTATCAGGTCCAACTTTAGCTGGGTCAGATGCATCCCAACAAAAAGATGGAGTCTTGCTAAAATGTTAAACCCATCTGGAATTAGAACATTACGAACAAGGGGGAAACCTGAAAAGCAAATCCTTAGAAAAAAAAGAAAGTCAACAAGCCTTGCACAAGCACCACTCACGAACGTTCACAGAGAAAGGAAGAGAAAAACCTGGTGTGACCTCCAAAGGTTTACTCACAATGATGAACATATCATTCCTCTGCATCATGTTGTGAACTTCCTGTGGACTGCGGGGGAACCTGAACCAAGGGATGGAGTCCACATTGAATGGCACTGCCCCATCAACATGGCCATCTATATGGATCTGATAATGAAAGGGGACAGTTGTGTTTGTACAATCATATGGTTATACAACAAGATCATTTGCTTATCTGCTTGAGATACTTCTTTAAAACAAAAAAACAACCAACACATTTACATACTATTTGTGATGAATTTTGTATACAAAGTCAAAGAGAAGGTACTAAAAGAGCTTCTTTTGGAGAAAAGGAACAAGTGGTGACAACTCCAAAAATTTAGATTGACCTTTTAAAGCAATCTTTTTAGAGAGCAAACTATCTTTTTATGTACTATCTTTGGTTCCAGTACAGAAAGGATGGGGAAAGAGGATACTAGCATGGATCAATATACAAAACAATACTTTATGTTCCAGCTTCTCAGCACACTCCTCTTTATCCACACAATATCATTTGATTACTAAGTATACACAAAATCTGTTCTTACTCAAAACAATCTTGTGTTATGTCTGTCACACCAGCATGTCATTTGCATTATCTACAGCCACATATTGTAAAGTACAATCTTTTTAAAGAATCAAAATTATAACCATGTCTTATCTCAATTCTCAGAGCTAATATTTAAATCAAAGTAGGCCTACATGCATTCATAACACACTTTAGTTTAAACTCAGTATCTCCCTTCCTCCAGTCCTTTTTCAAACAGATAGCAGATAATTTGCTGCTGCACTTTGATCTGTTAACATAAGTAGCTTGTCATTAACATAATGAGTCATTAATATTTAATGCAGACAACCTTTGAAGAATGTATCCTCTTTCATGTCCTCACAGGTCAAAAAACCCCTGAGTCAAAGAGACAAATAAATAATTATGATCCTTCACAAGTCGCAACATATGGCTAACATATTGTCAGTATGTTATTTTCAATCAGCACTTCCCCTTGAACCTCTGTTCACTGCCTACACAACCCAACAAGCACAAGGTCTCTCTAGCTCAGGCGAGTTTCTTACGACCATCTATAGGTGACAAATCAATACTAATCTTGTATTCAGGGATGCCACCCAACTTTTTTGAAAATAGCTGAAAATCCACGCGCCACAGTCTCGCTAACATATGAATATCAATTTGAAACCCAATGGGCGGAGATAGAGTAGAGAGAAATGACAAACAAACATAAGCAATGGGTGTAATAGAGAGAAATGACAAACAAACATAAGCAATGGGTGTAATAGAGAGAAATGACAAACAAACATAAGGAATGGGTGTACATAGAGAGAAATGACAAACAAACATAAGGAATGGGTGTACATGGAAAGAAATGACAAACATAGATTAGATGTACTAACATGACAGAATCTTACCTCTCACTTGCATATTTCAGGCATAGAGGTTTTTCCGTTATTTGAACATTTGGCGCAAGTTGTTGTGGGTGTGTGGATTTTTTTTTTTTTCAACTATAGATTCTATCTCGATCTCAATAACGGAATAGCAGATCAGGATCAAAATACCGGAAATACCGGAAAAAAGGGGAAAAGTGGCATCCCTGTGTATTATCCACTCAATGGCAAAAAAGGTTTTGCAGGTTTTCATTTATCTATAGGATACCTCTGTAGCAGGGAGAACTGAAAAAAGAGAACTTCTTACAGGTTGTGCAAAATGCTTGATTTTTTTGTACATGAATTTCATTTTTGAACTTTAAGAAATGAAATACTTTTCACAATTTTTAAATTTTCATAAATGAAATGTCTATTTTTCAGCAATCAGACTTACAACTGCTTCATCTTTGCAGAAGATATTCCCAGTAAAAAGTTACTACAATATAATAGCGCAATATTTAAACTGAAAATTTACTCTTAACTTTGAATATTGAGCAATTCAAAGTCAAATTTTGAATAATATATGTGCAAAGCTTACTTTTTCCCAAGCCAAAAGCTTTTAATTTTCCAATATCAAGTTTTAAGGATTGATCCATTTTGCGTGTTCCCTACAAGAGATGGCGACTGCCTAAAAGAGAGGAAACTTAAGCTTTCAAAGATGTGTCAAAACAAAAATGGTACACGTGCACATTGTTACCATAGTGAACAAAGGCTGAACTGAAAGAATTTATGCTGTCTGTTTTCAACAATAACACTACACTACTTAATTCATTGGAAGTGATGCTATTATTTTTTTAAAAGGGATATTAGTAAATTGAGTAACTATTATTTCCTATATTCCTATTCTGCAAGCAGTGAGTAACAAATTGTATAACCACTTTCAAACATTCTTCCATGTAAGCCTGAGTTTTATGACAGAATGTTGGTATTCCAATTGAAATGACCAAAGGCTTAGTAAACACAATATGAGTGTACAATTACCAGCATATTCTTGGACTTGGGTATGAAGTCAAACTGGGCTGCTTGGAACCAATACTTTAACACTGCAAAACAAATAAGAATCACACTTTTACACCACATGAGTAACATTTTTATTTTACAGTGAAGTGCAATTAAACTGCAATCTGCGGGACCACCCAATTTTCTATGATTTAGCCATGTTTTCAGTTTAGAGAGGATTGTTCTAATAGTGATGATTGTCGCTAGCATAGACATATATATAGCAAATTTCACCTTATCAAAGTTGTTTCACATCCACTTCTTATGAGGCTGCAATTTGAGCTGTATTCTGTGCCACTTGTGGTTTCTTTTCAATATTGTCGGCTTGCTTAATCAGCCGAACAGTCATGCAGAACAGACAAAGTAGCGGACAGAGAACTGAGAAAGAAAGCCCAATGCCAATGACGTCATTAAACACACCACGAGCTGTCAAATGCTCATGTACTGAGTCTATGAAAACAGAGACAATAGGCCACTACCAACCAGAGGCTGCGCAACAGATACATTCGCTATCCTTGTATCACTAGGCCCACTATATGCAGGTATGCAGTGTATATTGATGTGCACAATAAACATTGACAAACAGTACATTAGTTGGTAAAGCCTATCTCATTTGACCTATGTGACAAACGAAGAGCTCTGAAGAACAAGAAAAAGGAACCTGAAGATGCAAAAGAATATACAGAGAGATGAATCTGCAAGTGAAAAGGGGAATGAGAGAAGCTAGGGAGAAGTGGATTGAAGAACAGTGTGAAGAAATAGAAGACAGCCTGAATCAAATCAACAGTAAAAAGGCATACCAAATCATCAAAGATCTCACAAGTACAAAACTAAAGCGGACCACATCAATAAGAAGTAAAGAAAGGAAATGTTAAACACTCATCTCGCTGATTGGCAATGTTTACCACTCAGTTTCTTTGGATTTTCCCCAAAATATGATGGCAAAGTGTTAATGTGGGAACAAGAAGTTCAGAACTGGTGGACAGAATTTGCTCTGAACTGTACACCACAAAACCACAGGAGATCCAAGAGGGCACAATGTCTCCCAATCACAAGACAATGACAAAAGCAGTATCTTAAGAGAAGAGATAGAGGCAGCAGTCTCATCACTGAAGAAAGGGAAATAAGCTGGAATAGACAACATCACAGCAGAACTAGTTCAAGCAGGTGGAGACTCAGAGATAGACATGCTATGGATAATCTGCAACAAGATCTGGCAGACAGGCGAACGGCCAACACTGTGGGCTCAATCCTTGATCCTCAACTTCCCCAGGAAGGCAATCTTCAACAATGCCAAAACTATCGTACTATTAGCCTGATTAATCATTCTAGTAAAGTAATGCTTAAAGTCATTCTCAACAGACAGAAGCCACACACAGAGAAAATCATAGCAGAAGAACAGGCAGGCTTAAGGACAGGGCAGCACAACTGAACAAATATTCAACCTGAGAATCATTATGGAAAAGTACCTCCAACACTAACAGGAGCTTCACAAAATATTTGTGAACTTCAAAAAAGGCTTTTGACAGAGTATGGCAGGAAGCTTTTTGGATAACCATGATCTTAAACAACATCAACACCAAACTGATCAAAGTCATAGAAAAACTATACAACAAAGTTACGAGCGCAGTCTTTTTCAACAACAACATCGGGGAATGGTTCCAAACAACAGTGGGAGTACGCAAGGGTTGTCTGCTCTCACCAACTCTTTTCAACATTTTCTCGGAGAGAATCATGACAGATGTACTTGAAGATCACGAAGGAACAGTCAGTATTGGGGGCAGAATGATTAACAACTTATGCTTAGCAGACGACATAGACGGCCTTGCGGGACAAAAGCAAGAATTAGCTTAATAGGTCGTCTTGAAGAGACATGATTTCGGCACACATACCCAGTATTGCTGTTTTTTTCTGAAAGAAAGTAAGAGACGTGCAGCAATTTTTCAAACAGGGGAGGCATGCCCCCCCGACTTAATAAAATATGTGGGGGGGGGGGGGGGGGGGGGGGGGGGGGGGTGTCAGGGGCAGCATGGAAATCAGCAATGAGAAGACAAAACTGATGTCTAACAGCAACAAGAACATCACAGTGGACATCCAGGTAACAACCAGAGGCTTGAGACCATACACAACTTCAAATACCTGGGTGCAATAGTGACAGATGAAGGATCAAAACCAGAAATAATCTCCAAAATAGTGCAAACTTCAGCAGCAAAGACCAAGTTGAAAACCATCTGGAACTACAGAAATATCACCATCAGATAAAAAATCAGACTGATGCGTTCCCTGGTCATGTCAGTATTTTTGTACACATGTGAATCCTGGACCTTGAATGCAGACCTTGAAAGAGGGATCAAAGTTGTGGAGATGAGATGTTTCTGCAAAATCCTTGGTATCTCATACAAAGATCACATCACAAATAATGAAGTCAAACAACGGATCAAAAATGAAATAGGACCATGTGCTGACCTCCTCACTCTGGTCAGGAAACGCAAACTGCAATGGTATGGACACATCACCCGTTCATTTGGTTTTGCCAAGATGATCCTGCAAGGCAGCGTCCAGGGAAAAAGGAGCAGAGGCAGACTGAAGAAGTCTAGGGAGGACAACATCAAGGAATGGACAGGCCTGGAACTCCAAGAAACGCTCCAGACTGTTCAGTTTCACTCTCAGTCTCAGAGAGGCGCACTTAGTTATAGCCCGTCTGACCCATCTAACCCCTGTGACCCCTTGCGAAAGGTAATTGATCTTGACGCGTTACACCCCTTCCACCAGCCGATCCCTAGATCTGACCGTTCCGGGCGGAAAGGGTACAATTTCAAGATATTAACTGGAATTTACAGCATAGTACTCTCTTTACCCATCTCGTAAACCTAGGAGGGTTATGTACCAAATGAAAGCTCAGTATCTCCTCTATAACCTGCAGTTTGAAACCAGCTTGTATCTTGTTTTATGTTCCTTTGGGATACCTATATACTACCACTGTTGTACAGCTGTGTGTCAAGGAATTTTTTAGATTTAAAAGCGGATTTTTATAATTCCAACTGACAATTTTTGTTTTAATCTTCATATTTCTTTTTATAAATCTATTCTCTCCATTGCTGTGAAAAATCTTTGAGTTCAGCCTAAATTTACATGAACTAGCGCACTTTATGTGACTAGTCTAGTGCAACGCTCGGTGCAAAGAAAAACTCTGTGAAGCGGGAACTTGCTGTCTGACTTTCTTGTGTGTTTATAATTATAGAGCCTTTTAACATCAAAGATGGAACATTTTTATACCATCCACCTTTAGAATTTAAACAAGTTGTGTTTACTTCTGGTGGAAGAAGCTTAAAACTAAAGTGTCTAAGCAGCGATCTATTTCTGTGCAAAAACTGTAACTTAGCTATATATATATAGACTGAACATCGACAACGACACAGCCGACAATCATTCTAACACTCTGTGCAGGAAATGTGGCTCACGAATATACACATTATGGAAGCAAATTACAGATGCAACTTTGGAAGCCGTACAGAAATGTGTTTAAGACAGTGCCAATGTTTGGTCCGCTTACGACGCAAGCATTAGCATTAACAAGTGCTCTGTTTGTGTTCCCTGTGTTAAACTTAGCAAAGGATGCATTAAAGAGCGCATTCCTTAGTTTACGGAAGGACACGAGTTCCATTCTCCATCCCCCACTCATATGGTAGTGGAGTCTGCGAGCATAACGGATACCCCCACCCCAGATACTTCCTCTGTTAGTACAGGCCATGGTGCTCAGCCCTTTACCACCCAATCTACTTAAAGCGCATCTACACATACAGACAAAGACTCATTTTACATTTCACCAGAAACTCATAATTTGACATCCACACCTAAAACGAAGATGAAACAGTTCATAGACAGTACCAGCTCCCCATTAGTCAAACATGAAATGACATTAAACTTTAAAGTCAACACTTTTGAAATCTGACACAGAGCCACTCACACCGCTTGAAGAAAAAGTTGCTACACATCTGCTGAGGCTGAGGTTCAAAACAAAAGGACAGCCATTACTATCAAAGGATATTCACACACAGAATATCATAAACATAGCAAGCTCACTGACAAGAAAACGAAGAACAAATTCAATTTAAAGTCAGGCAGTCGGTTGCTGGTAGAAGAAAAAGCATAAAAAATAAACAAAAACAACTTAAAGCTGTTTTGTAAGCACATCAACTGCAGACATCGTCAGATTTGAAGGCCACACTCCCTGAGCCGGTGGAAAAACGCAAAATAAAAATAAAAGAGACCACAAGACGATTCACGGATAAAACCTTAGTTCCTAAATAGTTTTATAGTAGTATGTTTATCATATATAAATATTTACTGGAATAACATAAATTCCGCGTGAAGGTGTAAAGAATAGTCTTCAATATCATGTGAAATGTACTCATACGTTGGCTGGGCTCAACTGTTTTCCCACTCAATGACAAGACTGCGTGCATTAATTAACAATAGCAACAAGACATTTTGGCCGAACCTCATAAACGTAAGTGTGTTTGAAAGTTCAAAGTCTAACTGTGAGCTGACAGTGAAGACTAAAAATCAGTTAGTCCGTTTATTTTTAATTATTTTTTTAAAAACATGTTTGTTTGTGATGGAAGCCACATTCCCCCTCTTTTAAACTACACTTTCTTTTACTTCTCTGTGAAAATATTATGCTGTCGT
The DNA here is from genome assembly GCF_000002075.1 of Aplysia californica. Classification (NCBI taxonomy): domain Eukaryota; kingdom Metazoa; phylum Mollusca; class Gastropoda; order Aplysiida; family Aplysiidae; genus Aplysia; species Aplysia californica. The sequence continues at coordinate 204,196 of NW_004797431.1, read as the reverse complement.
AAACTACACCTTCATCTTCATGTGATCATTTGGTTGTTGTTTCATTGACTTTCCCGGCAGTAGAACTGGTGTTGCTTTATGTGTACAAAACATAACATCACGGGTGAGCCACTGACCGCGAGGCTCAGCGTCCGCAGGCAGCATGACCTGGGTTTGACCTCGTCTCGGGGGTCAGGTCGGCCGGCAACTAAGTGATCCTGAGTGGAACAGCCGTGGCTCAGAAAAGCTGAAGACAGGAAGGAGTGGAGGAAGCTGGTGGCCAAAACTTCAGAAGCGCCCCGACGGACATCCAGTCTACGGGATAGGTGAAAGTGAATCTCACAACTGCAATTAACACATGTGTGTGTTCTTGTCTCTTTCTTGTTTCACCATCTTGAAATGCTTAAGACTTAATGATTTGTGTTAGTCGGGGGATCCTAGAGAAGAGTTAGATAACATAACCTTGGAAATTCTTTTCGATGTGGAAAGAGACCATTTCAGATCATCAATAGTTTTCTTATAAAAAAAAACCAAGGCGAAAAATATCAGAAATGTTTAGTTTTTTCTGCTTACCACTGTTTTTAGATTAATCGTGTTCAGTTTAAGTGGACTTCACTGTATCTCCCAACATAGTGTCACCATCGTGATAAGATCAGATAACTACAAAATGTTCAATTTTGCTTTTTTTAAAAAACATATTCTACAATGCATGTTTTATATGATGGTTTAAAATTTATATTCAAATAAACAACCAAAAGAGTACTATTTCAACTAAATGAAAACCGGACTTATAACTCTAAGCTGTCCTTTTAATAAATCAGCTTTTCTTTCTCTTGCAAAATTTACCCACCAATGTCCCTTATAATCTGATCTTAACATGACAGCAACAATGTGTGACTTTGGTTCAGGCGTGGTTCGTCCATAGAGCACGGTCGTGCAGAGCCGCCCAAAAGTTTTTAATATTCTATTACGTAAAGCACCAAAAAACATAAAATAAAAGAAGCAAGAAACAAGCACTAGCCAAATATAATATCAAAACAAGGTCCTCACTGGCGCCATAACTGTCATTTCTGAGTCTATAGCGCCGTAAAACATCTACTATGCCATGCCAAAGTCCACACGCTTTAACTTAACACAAAAAGACATTCAACAGTGGTAACCTGACCTATAAATCGCTCTTTGGGATAACCCAAGCGATGACGACACTTGTAGCGAGTTTGGCGGTACATTAATATTAATAAGCCGGCACATCTCAAATGTGATCCTGCCGAATAGTGCCGATAGGCAGTCTAAAAATAAACGCGATAGATTGTATGCTATTCCATGCCAAAAGTATGTGAGCTTTGGAGCAATCCAGCGGAGTGCTCAAGTGAATTATGACTGATTCATCGTCTTGCCGCTATTTTAAGTGACTCTGTGACTGTGAACCTGAGGGAGGTGACTGCGACATACAGTCACACCTGCCCTGACGGCCACCTGTACAAACGGCCACTTTCCATTTCCCCCCTTGCGTTTTTTCTATATAATTTAACTGTGTAAAACGGGCACCTGCCCAACGCGGCCGTGGCCACACACCACCCCTATCACACTACGCAATAACACCTGTCTTAGACGGCCACCTTAGTGACTCCATTTCGTTTTGTCATAAATTGTGCATTGGCCCCTGGCGTTGTGGGCGAGCCATCATAATTCAATCACCTGTCGTTGTTGTTAGGTAGTCCCTCCAACCGATCATGTTGCCTAGGCCCCTACCACTGTCACTGTTGAGCAATACCTACCAATTTTCAGCTGCTGGTGAGGTAAGCGTGTGAACCCTCATAACCCATAAGCCCTGTCCAGAACTCGTACACAAATCGTAAGTGAGATGAGAGGTCACTGTTTACCTAGTCTGTGACAAAGTAACAAAGGACGTCAACATGAACTTGAGACAGAAGCGTCACTCGTTCTCCAAGTGGTGGCGACCAATGTGTTTGTTTTAACATGGCACTTGGTCTTCCTCGTCTGATACATTTCGTTTTATTGTCACCCTTGTGCAAAATCAGCAACAAAATAAAAATTACAAACAAAATACAAACCACCAACAACAAAAACAATGACAATGCGGCTACTTTCGATTGGGACCTCAGATGGGAATGGTTTGTTTTCTTCATCTTGATCAGTCCTGCCTAAGACGGCCACCTGTCTTATACTGCCACTTTTCTCCTTGACAATGGGTGGCCGTCTTACACAGGTTTGACTGTACTTAAGTCACCGTCCTATGGGTTGTGCCTTTGAAAAGTTTTTGTAGTGGAGTGGGGAAAGTTATTACTGGAGTGTTCAGTTCTAATACAGGATGAACGAATTTGATGTTTAGCTAACAAACATATTTAGTAGAAGAAATCAAAGCAACAAGTTAAAAAAATAAAAATAAAAGCATAAGGTCCTCCTTCTCCAACCCAAAGATCCTGAAATTATACACCATCCAATTTACTATGCCCTTGATTATCTTCAGCCTAAGATAGCTTAATTGTGCACACCCACTTTTTAGCCCCCACCAGCCGCCCCTGCTTTGGTTGTTCCTTCTTCTCTTAAACACCCCTCTTTTAATTTTTATATTTGTTCATTTACCTTTAAACATTGTTACATATTATCAAAACCTCATTACAAAGATACTACATCACTTTTTAGAACGCAAGTCTCTTTTTTTAAAAATACTGCTGTATTAGCTGGGACTCGGGTTAGGGAGTGCACAAAAATGGATGGGGCTGGAAGGGTTAAGACTCCAGGTACACGATTACATCTGTTCAGCTAAAAAACTTAAGTGTGAGAAATAAAGTAACAGTTTCACGAAGCAGTGGAATCAGGTGCTTAGTCAGTGCTGGCCCGAGACTGCTCACTAGTATTAACTCTTGTCCTGCGTCTGTGCTGAGATGCCAATCTTATCAGCAACCGATTACGTCGGACGTGTCGGGCAGGCCGCCGGGGTCACTCAGTGTGTTCTGTTGGTGTACAGCGTGCGCACCGGGAAACGTGTGTTTTCGCCATGAATACTGCGGGAGTGTGTTAACCGATGATGAAAATAACGCTCTATCTTTCATAGCTTTCTATTTATAAAGTGTTACAAACACATGAATAACCCCCTCTAACAAGCTGATAAGACATTACGAGTAGTTACGCTCATTCGAATAACCTTTCTGAACGTTCTTGTTGTTATGAATGACCGGAGGTTCGAAAGGGGATAATATAGGTCAATTTCCGAAAGTTTTACACTCAAACTGTTCTTTGTACCTGCACAATGGTATTCAAAACTATCAAACAAGCTTATTTTTTATCAGGTAGTATCATTTCATACAAAATCAAGCTCATTTGAAACATTTTGAATAGAAAAAAGGAAGTCTTGTTTCCTGACTATCCTTTCGAGCTCCTCATGGCTAATACGTGGGTCAATTTCTTCTATAATTTCATTGGACGAACATCTAGAGCTACCAACTTGGCTTGTTTTGAATGAGACGTATGCCTCGATTACGAACCAACGCAGGCGGTTCTAGAAGAAGGCCACAAATACACACAAACTCAAGCAGACTGACGCACACACACTTGACCTGTGAGAATGGGGATCTGATTCGGGACCCGAATGACACGTAAGATGATGCGCGCTGCGCGTGCGCTGAGCCAGGGGCTACACTGATTCGGGACCAGAACGTAGGCGAGGTGCCGAAATAGGCTTATCGGGCTGCATAAACCCGGCTCCCACAGGACGAGGGTTAATATGTACCACGACCTAATGAAAACTATGTTCTATGAAATTTGACATTCAAATAGTCTCAACAAGGAATAGATTGCAGATGGTCACAACGAAAGAAGAAAGAGGGAAGCCAGGACCAGTCTCAAAACAAAAGAGATGAACATGTATGAAGCTGATAAGGTACTTACGCAACACTTGAAGATATACAAATTCAAAATGACCCATGAAAGTGATGATCGTCCATTATTCCCTTGCACTCACTGCAATGTGCAGTATCTTATACACGACACGCCATCATAACAGTACAGAAAATGCAATCATTATTACTTTATTGATAAAAGATGTTGTCTCTTTATTTTCACCTTCATAATGTTCCTCCACAACTACCAGAGGCGTCTCGTCAGATCTGTGCGTCTTCACGCGTGGCAGCCACATCTCATCGGCAGGGTTAGGGGACCACAGACTGTGAAGTCTCTTCTCATTAGACACCTGATCTGAGGGGCTGTTGAAAACCTCAAATAGGACCAGTCGGGCTGTTATCCAGAACAGGAAGACAAGAAGCAAAGTGAACATCCATCGCAGCCAGCGCTGCCACCTCCTCACGAGAAGCATTTTCATCTTCTTCTCACACCATGTTGGATCCAATCTAAAAGAAAAATATACATTTTTAAAAAATGAACATTTTGAAAGAACCCAAACATCCTCAAAGCAAAGCACAGAGCAAACAAAATGAAAACTATAAAAATACAGTGTATTTTGTGAGAAGACCTTTGCTTCGCCAGGCAAAAAAGTAAGTTCCCTTCTCATATGGGGAAGATGGAAGCAACAAATTAAGTCTGTCCCCATAGAATTATGCCAATTTAGATGGCCAAATTATGCACAGAAAAAGCCAAATTATGCAAAAATTATGCAAGTTACCGTAACACCTTTCGC
>NW_004797431.1:196292-199119 GCF_000002075.1 Aplysia californica | reverse complement strand
CTTAAATAAGACTTATTACGGTGATTATTTCCCTTTAGTCACATGGCGAGGTGTTAATTAATAAAATTAATTGTTTTGTTTAAAAAAAAATTCCAAAATCCAAAATTATGCAAATGTCCAGAATTACGCAAAAAAAACGCGGGCCGCAAAATCCTACGGTGACAGAATATAGGGTCGCCATCGGCATATAATGGATAGGTCGGCTGCTGCCCTCGGGCCGACACTACACTCTATGGAGAGGCCAACTTGGGGCCGACATGCAAAAGTAGGGGCAAATGAGTTCCAGCCGCCTGCAGCAGCAAAAGCTGGCCTAGAGCGGACATTATCGTTGTCCTACATCGAGAAGATTTCTGGCCGCCGTTTTCATGCGGGCTGGGGTCTATTTGCGTGCACCAATTTAAAACATTTTTTGCTATTCGCACACAATTGCCGGCCCCAACACATTTTTTTGCTATGTATGCACGCAATTGTGTGCAAGGTATCATACTTTGCTATGCACGAAATTCCCTTAAATTCCCTTCTTTAAGTATTGCCCCTCAGAATAATGTTTCCCCTATTCTGTCCGGCGCCTAAACGTAAGGCAAGGCAAGAGGATAAGAAGTCTTCACTCTGCACCTGTTCTTGAGATTTAAGATTTTATCTGAAACATTCTTAATGCAGCCTGTACATTCTTTTAATTTTCAGACTTTTCGGATTCTTCAGATTATCAGCTGAACTGCCTCAGAAACACAGAAAAAGTGAGGTTTCATAGCAACATAATAATGGATATCAGGTCCCTCCTTCCAGTTCGGTACAATGGTACAGTCCGAACTTGACACTGTGCGTAAAGACCTCAACATGTCTATACTATAACAATCATTGCGTGCGTATAGCATAGCAAACTATGATACTTTGCGCATGCGTGTAAAGTTTGAATTTCTGTGCACGCAATTAAAAATAGGTAGGGTCAATTGCCATCGAGTGGCGCGGTGACAGTTGACACCAGCGTCAATTGCCACCGAGTAAATTAAAGCGTGAGTGAGTAGATTATGTGCGCTCGGTGTTCTGCGTTCTTGAACTTCCGCTTACGCACTAGGCCTACGCCTCTCTGTCCCTCTGTGGTGCCTCTCTCTCTCCCTAACCCCCGTCCCAAGGATTTATGTTCCCCGATATATATAAGCGTATTTCTGCTTGAGTTTGAGTGCGTTTTGGCCTACTTCTAGAATCGCCTGTGTTGGTTCTACACCGAAGCGTAGGCTAGCCTACATCTCATTCAAAATATGCCAAGTTGAAGTTGGTAGCTCTATATATAGATTCGTCTAAAGAAATTAGAGAACAAATTGACTCACTTAAATGCGAGGAGCTCGAAAGGAGAACCAGGGAAAAAAACTTCCATTTCACTGTACACAAAATCTTTCATGAACTTGAATTTATGCAAAATGATTACCTGATAACAATAAGTTTATAGACAGTTTTGAATACCATTGTTTGTGTAGATAAAAAGTAGAATTTGAGTACAAAACATTCAGAAATTGACCTGCTATTTCCTTTCCAACCCAGGAATAGGTGCAACTCCTCATATATATATGACTTATCAACTAGATCTAAGGAGAGGGGGTTAAATCTAACTTATTCATGTCATGTGTTCGTAACACATTATGAATAGAAAGCTAAAGATAGAGCGTCATTTTCAGACTTGACACCGCTTCACTCGGTGGCAATTGACGCTGGTGTCAATATTGCCACTGCATCACTCGGTGGCAATTGACGCTATCCTAAAAATATTATAATAGGCCTAAGCTACAATAACTGCCACATGATGCAATGAAAATGAAAGAGTCTTCTCCCCCACCCACTACTAGATCTAGATCGAAGCCAGTAATATTTTTCTGCTTTGTGTATTAAAAATTTATTTTGGCCGGATTGAACTTTGGTGGACCCACTACCGTGTTTAGTTTAGTAGGTGTGTATTATTAGTAGCAATGACCACGGAAAACCTTTTTTGTCAGAAAGTGTTTGCAAATAGGTGCATTTTGTAGCTGTATCTCCACAGAGAATGGAACATTTAGAATTTTTGAAATCCATCAATAAACAAAAAAGTTACGAATTTTTTAATCAATTAATTTTTGATAAACTTTTATAAAAATGAAAAAACCCCAAAATATGGGACGTTCCTTGGTGAGTTTTGAGACAATATTCGTCATAACTCACTCATTTCTCAGAGTATTTAAATGAAACTTGGCAGCCCAGTACATTTGCTAGTGCAGAATCTAGTCCTGCTTTCAGATTTCTCATAGCTATCCTACTTTTTGAGTTATACATGAAGACGTTTATTGGTAAAAACGTGGCGGTTTTCAGTGTTTTGAGACAATATTTGTCATAGCTCGCCTATTTCTTGGAGTATGTAAATGAAACTTGGCAGTCTAGTACAGTTTTTAATGCAAAATCTAGTCATGCTGTCAGATTTTTAATATCTATCCCACTTTTTGAGTTGTAAAGACATTTACAGGTAAAAAAAGTGGCGTTCTTTACAGATTTACAAAGATTATCAGTCATATCTTCTCCCAAAGCCATGATATTTGAATGAAACGTGGCAACGTAAAAGATTCCTCCTTGCTAAGCAATGCACTGGATGGATTTCTTATAAATCCAGTTCTCTACTAGTAAAAGCATGCACACTTTTGTAATAGAAAATAAGATAGTCTCTGTATATATCCATTGTTGGACAGTGTCCTATTTTGTGGTAGATTAAGATGCGTTTCGATAATATTATTATAGTTTACAAGTCCTGGAATATTTCGCATGTGTAGGCTACAACTCATACTATAAATGTAACAGATATTTACAC
>NW_004797431.1:194991-196192 GCF_000002075.1 Aplysia californica | reverse complement strand
CCCCCCCCCCCCCCCCTTCTCTCTCTCACACACACACACACACACTCACTAACATACACACACACATATGCACGCGCGCACACACACACATATGCACGCGCGCGCACTCACACACACGTGAACGATAACAATGAATAAAGGGACTATCTTCCCAGACTGGACTAAATAAGTACCATACTTTTTAAAAACAATCTTAATGCCTCACTTTTCCAAACAGAGCAAACAGGACGAGTCCAAGTGTGTGCTTTCCCAAGAGGGGGGAATAGGCTTTCATAACGCAAACACAATGTCATACCACTTCTTAGATGTTTGCTTTTCTGTTTCTATTCTTCTCTCACGCAATTAAGCAAATAAAAATGACTGAGTATTGTGACTAAAATGCAACACAAATGCAAGTTATCAAGGCCCCCGTTTAGTTTTTCAAGTATCCTTCCCTCCCTTTCCGATTTACATCGGGGCCTCGTTCGTAGCGCCCGAGGCGACCGATGGCTGATGACGTCACTCAGTGGAAATTTCCCAGCCGCCGGTCGTTCACCCAGCACGCGCAATTGGCAATGCCACTTTTTCCCTTAGCTACTCCCATATTTTTAAAGATTACGCCAAAACCGCTAAACACAGAAGCATGAAATTTTAAGGGAATAAAGAAAAATGGTGTACAACGTATCAGTCAGTTTGACAAATCACAGCTCCAAAAAATCTTCAAAGTGCACCACATCAACCACTTTCGCAAACGTTTTCGACTGCTTCTAGGATGGATACAATGTTGTCAAACTGCATACTACAAGATTGACCTCTTTTCTGATTGGCTGCCAAGTTTCATTCATATATCCATTTACGAGAAGCGGCGTGAGAGCGAGTTGCAGACAACAACCTTCGCGTTACTGCGTCCCACGAAACACTCCCGCGGCGGGGGCCAAAAATCGGCAGAACAAAACGCGCTCGGTGGGCATTGCTAGTATTAGATTTCTATATGCGCACATCTAGAGTCTAGATATATCTAGATCTAGATCTAGATGGGTTGGGTCGGGCTCGCAAAATTAGCGTCCGCGAGTAACGAATTACTCGCTGGCACTACCCGCAAACGAGCGGATGGGTTTACGAACCGTCCGCTTGTGAAGAGTAGTTCGCTACTCACTACACATCAGACAGAGACAACAGTTCGTTTAGCGAGCGGATGGAGAGACGTTCATGGCAGAAATCC
>NW_004797431.1:192803-193884 GCF_000002075.1 Aplysia californica | reverse complement strand
GCTTGGGCAAAAATAATAATAATATTTTTAAAAACCCACACAATCTTCACGTTTACATGGCAAATTCAATTGTCAATTGGAACGGAAGGCAATTTCCAAAGAGCGCCCCCCTGCCCTAGAGACCAGGAAAGAAATGGAATGGAGACATACTCCATACTATACAGTACTATACTGTGCACGTACCTGTTAATTTGTAGATCTAGTCTAGAATCTAGAGCTTAAAAAAAAAAGAGACTGTCACAGTGTCAGTTGTGTATGACTCAGTACGAGCAGGATTATAAGTAGGCCTAGCTGCCAGTACTCGCACTTGATTTCTGGTTAAAGATCTAGAATTCTAGAAATCTAGATGCTCCAGCTCCGCTGTCACAACATTGGACCATTATTTTGTTGACGTTGAAGGGGAAGCTACTAGATCTAGCTACTGTTATCAAGTGCAGAGACAAGATGAGAGTTGTTCCCCTCTTTACAATACGATAAAGTTGTTTTGCATTGATACTTTTGTTCATGACCACAAGAAGATCAACAATGGCAAGCTCTTTTGGCCTGCCTTCAAGGTTTAAACTTGTTCATAGTGTATAAAATGATCGTTCGCTACGTCTCCTTGTACCGATTGCCAACTGCAGTGGAACCTGTCTAAGACGTAATCGCAAGGAAGCCAGAAAAAAAATCCGTCTTTGACTTTGACATTTTCAGTCTTGGACGAGTATTGGAGAAGGGGTCATGCGACTGAGACTAGTCTAGATTCTAGATCTAGAATCTAGATATAGATCTGGATCTAGATCTAGTCTAGATCTAGACTAGGCTACTGAGAGCCAGCCGTATTCGATGGGTTTGTCGGTTCCGTCTGCACGCAGTGGTCAAAACTTTAAATCGACTCGTGCTATCCTAGAGATACTTTGATAGTGGCGTGCTCCAGTCTTACTTAATCCGCTGCCACTACTGCTTGCATCTCCTCACAGTAGGAATAGCTTGCGATTAAACGTAGAAAGACGCATGCCCCCCTGAATTTTACCACAATTTAATGTTTTGCTGTTGTTAGGTTTGATATCTTAGCTCACCGCGAATCAAACGTATAGATCTA
>NW_004797431.1:186892-188246 GCF_000002075.1 Aplysia californica | reverse complement strand
GGTTGTCGGAATGGGGGAATGTGTTGGGGATCCTGTGGAACTCCTTTTGTGGTAGCTCTATCATTATTGCTTCATGTCGTTGCCTTTTCCATGATGTGAAATTGCGAGTATTTAACAACAAACTCTTCGTGTGTTTTCGAGATTGGTTTTTATTGTTGTTTATTTTAGTAATTTTTTAAATTTAATGTGTAACTCTGTAATGATAGAGGGAGGACGAAAGCAGGGAGCTATGCAAATTCCCCAAAACGACACTTGGTAATTAATCATTTAGATTGAGAACCCTCTAGGAAAGGCACCGGTATGTGAGTGTGTGTGTGTGATAGAGAGAGAGAGAGAGAAACAGATTGACAGAGATAGACAGCGAGAGTGGGGAGGAAAAAGAGAGATGAGAGAGAGGGAGAGAAGAGAGAAACAGATTGACAGATAGACAGAGCGAGTCAGGGGGAGAAAGAGAGACAGAGAGAGAGAGACAGGCAGACAGACAGTCAGACAGACAGTCAGACAGACAGACAAAGCAAGAGAGGGGGGAGAGAGAGAGACAGGGAGAGAGAAAGAGAGAGAGAGAGACTCAGACAGACAGACAGAGCGAGGGAGGGGTGAAATTTAGAGAGAGAGAAAGAGAGACAGACAGACAGACAAACAGACAGAGAGGGAGAGAGAGGACAGAGGAACACTGGAGATCAAGTAGTTTTGGTGAAAATTAAACTGATTATGCTTTTAACTGTACGGTGATATTATTATTTTTTTCTGATCTATAGTGACGAAATAATGTATCTGTGTCTATTTGTTTATATTAGAATGTATCATGTTAACTTAAGCCAAAGTCTTACAGTTTATGGTCGGGGGAGACAGGGGAGTTGCCTGAAATATGCAATAGAAATCACAGGCTTCCTACTTTGTTAAAGGCCTAGTAACCTAGTGAACTAACTACAGACGGCACACTACATTTTCTCATGACATGACAGCATCCCGGAGCTTCGCCGTGGCAGTGATTACCGCGCCTGGCGAAACAATGCAGTATTGTTATGGAGCGTCGCCACGAGTGTCACCTCTCTATTACTGTTGTTGTTGTTGTTATGGATCCAGCAACATCTGGGCTCTCGCCCTTCTGTCCAATGCCATGTAGTGATAAGTGCAGGTTTGCTGCAGTTGCTGTAATGTTCCGTAGAGTGTGTTGTCGAAGTTAGGTCTTGGAGGGAGAAGTGTAGCTCTGATGTCATTTAGGGCTGTACAGTGGAAAAAGTGATGTTCCTCTGTCTCATATGCATAATAGTCACACAAAAGACACATTGAGGGAAGTTCTGGTTTTATTCTGTTCAAGTGAAAGTTGAGCTGTATATGTTCTGTTCGTAGG
>NW_004797431.1:136794-185951 GCF_000002075.1 Aplysia californica | reverse complement strand
AACATTTGACAGAATTTCACATGCGGCAGTAGGTGTAGATCTCATGCCACCATTTATGAAACGAAGGGCATTATTTTGGACCTTGCCAAGGGTATTGCAAGTAGTTGCACTACACATAGTGAGTAGGCTATTGCTGTATTCCAGGGAAGATCGGACATAACCAAGGTACAGAGCTCTCAGAGTTTGTTTGTCTGATCCCCATGAACTGCTTGCGAGTTTTAAAAAAAGTTGGAGTCTTCTTTTCGCCTTGTTCTTTGTGCTCTCCACTTGGCTTTTCATTGTTAGACTTTGGTCAAGTTTGACTCCAAGATACGTTGGTTGTTCTTCTTTCAGGAGATTTTCATTTCCCATCTTCAGTTGGAGTTTTTCTTTGGCTGTTTTATGGCTCTTTGTAAAGATGGTGTATACTGTTTTCGAGCAGTTTTTTTTTAGCTTCCATTATTGACTGTAATTGTGGAGCCTCTTGAGGTCTTCATTTAATTTTCCTGCTCCTACTACCGTGCTGTGATGTGTCTGCCAGAGAGCAAGATCATCAGCGTAGAGAGTCTTTTCTGATTTCAGCACGTTCGTCACATCATTAAAGAAGATCAGGAACAAAGTGCAACCCAGACAGAAACTTTGGGGTAGGCCTTCCTCGAGTACTTCTCTTGTCGAGTGGGCATTGTTCACCTTTTTTTCGATGTTTCGATCCGCTAGGAAAACTTAATCCATTTATAAAGTTTCCCGTATATCCTGAGGTCCATCATTTTCATGAGTAGGCCTTTTCTCCACACTCTGTCGTACGCCTGTTGGAGATCTACAAAGATGGCAACAGTGTGTTTAGTCTCCTGGAAACCATCCTGGATGTCTTGACTTAGTTTGAAAAGTTGGTCTTCTGTGTAGCTGCCTTTTCTAAAGCCTGCTTGGTGTGGGTTCAAGCTGTTGGTGTTTTCCAGGTACCAGTAAAGGCAGTTGTTCACCATTCTTTCGGCAAGCTTACCGATACATGATGTTGGTGATATAGGTTGGTATCTCTTCGCTTCTCCAGGTGGTTTCCCCTTCTTTAGGAGCGGTATGATCTGGGCGATCCTCCATGCCTTTGGTATTCTGCTCGTTCTCCACGTGGTATTTATTAAACGGCGTATAACATCTTTTCCTTTAGCACCAAGGTTGCACAGCATTTCGTTGTGTATTTTGTCTGGTCCTGGGGCTTTCTTATGCTTTAATTTTTTGAGGGCCTGTCCAAGTTCCATCATGCTGAAGTCCTCCTCAAAAAGGGTGTTGTTCACGGTAGGGGCTTTTTCTTCGTGCTTAACCTTGTTTATGAGGAGTCTAGGCCTCAGTTAGTATACTTGCCCTGTTTACAGAGGCGAAATACCGGTTAAAATGTTCAGCTTTCTTCTGGTCTTCTGCGATGGTGTTGCCTGAAAGGAAAATAGGTTTGAGGTTGCTTTTTTGTCTTTCTCCCGAGAGGTTGCTGACAAGGGACCAAGCCTTTGTTCCATTGTGGCGAAGGTCAAGATCTTCACAAGTCTGAGTCCATTTTTCATTTTGGGCTTTTTTAACTGTCATTTTCACCTGAGCACAGGTCTTTTTATAGTGTGTTCTGGCTATTGGTGATGGTGAGTTTTCCAGTAACTGTCTGGCCTTCTCTCTTTCTGCCACAGCAGCCTGGATTTCTTCATTCCAAAAGGGTTTGTAATTTCTTCGGCATCCCCGTGGAATTTGCAAAGATGCAGCTTTAAGAATATTTTTAGTGACTTGTTCATTAAAAAGATCAGCATCATCTGTTTATACTATGTTAGAGAGCAATTTGTCTGAGGTCTTTTTGTACTCTGCCCAGTTGGCTTTCTTAAAGTTCCATCGAGTTCTCTGAGGGTGGTTCAAAGCAGGTGGGGAGGTGATCTGGGTAAAGATAGGTCTGTGGTCACTTCCTATGTTATCAATCACTTTGATGCGACAGGCGTTTTTGATGTCAGATGAGCAGATGGTGAGATCAGGCCGGCTGAGTGTCAAGTGGGCTCTGTGAAGTAGGGTAGGAGTGGAGTTAGCATTTTGCGACACAGAGAGGTTGCTGGTTTCACAAAGCTCTTGGATCTTTCGGCCTGTGCTGTTGTAGCTGGTGTAGCCCCATTCAGGGGAGTGGCCATTGAAGTCACCCGCACAAATGGTTTTTCCGTAGTTGGTTGCTTGTAGATCAGACAAGTCACATGTTGTCTGTGGAGGGCTGTAAACATTGTAAATTGTATACTTCCTACCAATGTGCCATATGGTGGCCTTCTGGGTATCAGTTGGTTGGGCAGACGACAAGTGTACGATTTCTTCCTGAACATCGTTTCACAGGTAAGTGACCACACCGCGGCATCCTGTGCATGTGCAGGCGTAACTGGTGTATCCTGTGAGGTTCAGGTCCGTACCTTTGTGTAGGGTTTCTTGAAGGAGGGCAACATGAATCTTCTTGTCCTTCAGAACTTTGAAGAGTTCTGTTTTCTTGTTCCTAAAAACCACAGATGTTGAGTTGCAAGAGGTTGAGGGAACTCCTCTTCTGGTTGGGGATGAAATTGGCTCTCTTCTCCTGCCGAGAGCTTTTCCATGCTGGTTTAGCACTGTTTCTGTGTGTATCACCAGTAGCTGACTTGTCGCTCAGAGCAGCCCGGTGATTGTGCTGCCTGGCGCAGACCTTGTTTAACGAGGCGACGTCCGAGCTCGCATGTAATTCTTTTCTTTGTTGCATGGCATTGAGGACTGGGGGGTCTGTGGACTGCCTGCCCACCCTGAGAAGGGGCCATACACGTTGAGGATAGGAGGGTACAAGGGTTTTCATGAGGCTGGAAAGACCTAACTGCCCTGTGACCGTGTAATTCCGGTAGGGTTCACGTTGCCCATTCCCCGCCACCAATGGCTACTGGCTATAGTTGTCTACTCTTGCATGAGCTTTCGGCCAAGTGAGAAAGCCATTGGATCATCACGTCCTGGGTCGTTGTGCCTTTACTAAGAGGTCCACGGTCAGAAGGCAAGTCAGGCACTCCGCTCGATCGATCCTTGCATCCAGACCTCCCCAGACTGGCTGGTTCCTTCTCAGCCACAGAGGGTGGTTTGTTGGTGCCAACAACTTGCCACTCGCCAGAGCCGTGTCAATGGAAACAGGGACCACCACGGGCAGGTACGGTTGTCTGAATTGGGAGAAGCTGTTTGAAACGCTTAGGCAATGAGACCCATCACCAGTCCTTGATCCCCCTCTATTACTGTAAACCCTCTCTGATGTAGCAGAGCTCCCCATTACACACAAATGTGCGTATATTACGCATTAAACCTGCAGATTACCCCCTTAAGTTTTGGTGGTGCGTTACTCTTTATAATTTCATTTCGGGGGTTTGCATACGCTTTAAAACATAGGTGATGTGCGTCTGGCCAGCATCATTTTCCCCCTTCTCTATCCCGAAGCCGAGTCAATTATTAAAATTTGACAACGCACCCACACACATACCCGGCGCGACAGTCACCTTCTATTTCAGAAGAAGTCGACCTACTTATCAGCTGCGCGCAGTTTCCGGCAACACCGGCTGGCCTCAGTAGAGAAGCTCCGCTCACATTCTGGTCGCTCACATTTGCTGGTGTCATACCTTAAGTTTACCCCTGCCGTGAGATTACCCCCGTCCTTCTTTAACACACTAGTAAACATGAATTGTCCGCTATCGAAAGTCTGATAAGACTGGAATGTGAACCCTGGGGCGGCTCTGAAGAATAATGAATCAGTTAATTTTCAAAACCTGCCACTCATCCCTGCCGTAAATCTCAAGGATCCCGATTTTCCAGATTTTGATCGCCTGTATCCCGATTTTTTTTGGGTGTCTTTTTGTTCCGTCTTATGCGCCGGATTTTCTTAAAATCTTACTCTGCCTTCTTTTCTGTCGTAAGAAGCACTCGTTAAACTTTTTGTCAGCAGAAACTCGGAGCACTATTTTCCAAAATGTCTATACCGGATTTAGTAGCGGACTCACCAAAAGTTGTGTTGGATCTTTGCTCACACATGTTTTTTAAAAACTATAGTGGAAGTAGTATTATTTGGCATTCCGACTTACGACATTCTCAAGATCATGTACTTTAGCCATGGTTAGTCGGGCCCTTCATCAAGACCCGTCAGTAAAACTGTTTCAATCGCACTTTCGCACCACATGACATGATTTCGGAATGTGAGTTCCGCGTGTGTCGGGGACCGTCTGTTGGCGAGGTCAACTTAAATTCCTGCGCGCCGGTTGAAGCGTCTTTCGGGACTTATTATCCAGGGGGAGGGGGTGGGGGGCGTACAAAACACTTCGACAAGGAGAGCTTGACGTGATACTTCAGGATCTAAAAAAAATAATGATAAAACTCACCCAGGCACGCGTGCACACGCGCACACACTCACACACACACGCACAAGCGCGTGCGCAGAGGGAACATACAAAATTATGGTCGCTTTTAAGGACAAGTGGGCTAACCCAGATTTCGGGGGTTTCCAGAAATCTTGACCTGCACCAAAAGTGGCTATTGCCCTACCTATCGGAGAAGTTTTGTTTCACTGGTGTGTATATTTGTTTGGTTATAGAGGATACTCTCCTTGTCTTTTAAAGAGCCTGAATAAGAATCCGAAAACTTTAACTTCGATTTTCTCAAAACAGCATTTTTCGGGTTAGCCCACTTGTCCTTATAAGCAACCATATATGTATGGACACTCCTGGAAATTTAAGTCAGCTTGGCAGTGACCTAGGTGTTTTGTCGTTGATCCTGATTTTTTTCACCAAGTCTCAATCCCCCCCCCCCCCCCTGAGATCCTGACTTATAGATTTCAAAGAGTGGCAGGTCTATTTTTCTTGGTGTACTACAGTCGAAATTGACCCCTTTTGGTTTGTTAACTTTTTTATTTTTTTGATAGGCCCAACTGCTCAACCACCACCACTCTTCCCCCCTCCAAATGGTCACAACTTTAATTCTAGTCAGTATTACTCATTTATTTCTTAAGTTAATTAAACATCGTTAGCGTTCAATCATAGTCATGGTCACTCTGTGTGTGTCTGTGTGAATGTGCGTGTGAGTTAAATGTTTATATATGCAAAAAATCTTACTATAAAATTATGAGATAATTGGCCTTTACCCTTTAAGTTTCTAAAACAAGGGTTTAAATACCCTTTAAGATAGAAAACCAAAGGGTGAAGGAACCTCATTAAGTTGGCCTGAGAAGGGGAGCTCTGTGTAGACTCTAGATCTAGAGATGTGGGTGGTTGGCGGGTGCTCTGATGTGGTTTGCTGCTTCTTTCTTATCAAACATCTATCGTCATTATCTCCCCTTCTTCTTTTTTATCTTTGTTACTCTCTTGTAACACCTCTAATCTTCTGGCGCTCATATGACCTTATGCAATTGCGAGCGCTGTAAAACCTCTACTAGAAAAGATCTCTAGATTTATATATCTAGGCCGGGGGCTCTCGTGACCCAGAGGTTAAGGTGTTGGCCTCTCATTCAAAGGTGCTGGGTTCGAATCCAGGTAGCGACGGAAACATTTTCTTCTCTAAAATTGTCTCCTTTCACTTCCTTTCCTGCTCTCTAGCAATTTTCTGTCGTCTGCTTTCGTCTCCTCTTTCTGCCCCCACCCCCTAACCTCCTTTGCCCCCTCCTCTTGGCTCCTAACTCTTT
The DNA here is from genome assembly GCF_000002075.1 of Aplysia californica. Lineage (NCBI taxonomy): Eukaryota > Metazoa > Mollusca > Gastropoda > Aplysiida > Aplysiidae > Aplysia > Aplysia californica. The sequence continues at coordinate 180,301 of NW_004797431.1, read as the reverse complement.
CTGCAGCCTTTCTACTGCTACTCCTTGGCTCCTTCTTACTGTTGTCTTTCAGCCATACCCCTGATCTTCTGGTAGGAAAGATCTACTCGTAGCCTTTTCGGACATGGGCGAAAAATCTTGGAGAGTTCGTGTGAAAGTTGCGCTTGTTAAAAATCCCTTGGTTGTCTAAAATCGATAAGAGTAGGCTTCGGCCGCCACCCGGGCAAAATTCAAAATTTCCTACCAACAGAAAAACTTTAATGTGTCCCGCGCGCTCATATGACTTTATGCAGACTTAGCGAACGCCGTAAAACACTTAGCCTACCTAAAAAAAATTTAAAATATCTAGATCTAGATCTAGGTCTAGGCCTACTATTTTTTTTAGCAATTTGACAAAGTAGAATCTAATTTTTTTTAAAATGAAAAGATAGTATTTAGAAATATATCTAGATATCTATGCCCCCCCCCCTTACTCCACCCTTACTCTAACCCCCACCCAGGGATGTGGTGTCAGGTGGGTTGTAAAGATGATAGGGCATACCGTGACCGAATATTGAAATCACACTCAGTTTATATTATTAAGATGCATTTATGACTGAAAAGATAGATGTAGTGAAAAACGCATGAAAAAACGAGGTGAAAATATTATTTTTAAAGTTAAAGGTACATGTTTTATACAGTGGAGTCCACTTACAACGAGTCCTGAAATAACGAGAAGTCTGTTATAAAGGCACTATTCTAAAACCCTGTTTTTTCCCTTCTTTATCTTTGTAAATAAAATACTGCTATTGTGCAATCAGACAGTCAAGCGAGTCGGTTATAACGAAATATTGGTGCTGCAGTGCACAGCGTGCAGACCAATTAAACATATAAACCTCGTCAGTTGAAAAAGTTGTTGGTGATCCGGCGAAACCAAAAATGGGAGAGCCCATGCGAACCGACAATGAAGGCTGGAGGGAATGAGTGGGGAGGGCGTGGCATGCGCAGACAAACAAAACGCATCACGTGATAGGCCAGCCCAGTCTAGATTATCTAGTCCTACCATGCCTCTCACTACTCTGGTGCGGGATGGAGAGGTCACAATGCTTTGATAGATGGAATGAATATGTGACGTGCGCAAGCAGACGCAACGCACCACTGAGTGTGGTGGCGTGGGGGAACGACATAGTGGGCCAGTTAGCCTAGAGCCAGAGCCCCTTCTTTCTGATCACCAACGCCGAGCTGTGAACATTGCTAGTGCTAGAGAAAAAAACCTGATTCTGTTTTTTATCAAGTAAGACCTAGAGGTCATGTTGAACAAAATCATCATCAGGAGAAATACAAAATGGAATAAACAGAATACCAAACTCATAGATTAGGCCTACTTTACTATTTCCCTTGAATTTATTACTGGATCCCTTACAACGAGAATCCTGCTATAACGGACATTTCGCATCAGTCCCCTCCCTCTTGTTATAACAAGATTCCTCTGTATCTTGTTAGTGGCTAGAACATTTGAAACTAGGAAAATAGACTCACCTATCTATGCATAATATTTTTGTTCATGTACATGATAATTGTTTGTGTAGTCCTAGTCTCTTGACAGTCACTTAGCTTCAGTATGGTATATAAAGAACTTTACTAAGCGAATTTTCAAAAAGTATTCTACTCAATGCATTGCTCCGTTGAAGAAAAAACATTAGATTCCAATTAAAAACTACCTCAACTTACTGATGCATTACAACGGCGCTTGCTTCATTGTTTGGGTGATTTCCACACACAGAACTTTAAGTGAACAGAATGCGCACAAGAAATCACTAAATGTTAATACTATCAAAACTACATTCAAGTTGTGCACACACAATTTTAGACCATTGACATTAACGCAGTTATAACACAGCCTAACCAAAGAACACACTGAAAGCTGAGGAAGGGGAAAAAGAGGGTGGGGGGGGGGGGGCGGGCAGGCGGGGCGTGCTCAGTCTACACGTAAAACTTTGGCCTGAAGCCACAAGGTTTGTGCAAATTTGGTGCGAAGAGTCAGGAATGCAATGCCTTATCAGCCCCCGAGCCTAATAGAACCATCAGTTGTTTTGTCTCGGCCTTGAACTATGTAAGGTCAAGACCCTAATGACGTTCAGTCTGGGAATTTAAACCCTGAGGCTTAAGAGACAAACCAATGAAATTTCTTTCTCTTCGACGGAAGGAGCATCTGATTGGATGGAGCTAGCTTTAGTCATAGTAAGAATAGTAGTAGACACCCAGACAAATCAGATCACTGTATTTGAGTTATTATGACTCAGAAGTTTCGTTTGGGTGTTCGTGGAGTTCCTCTTTTTTTCGGAATACATTATTATACTTTTTTTTTTGTACCTTTTAAAATTTGCGTGAAATCTTTTGTTTCGATTTTAATCTGAGAAGTAAATTTTTGATGATGAAACAAGGCGGGGCTGAAGCTGCAAGCCCCTTCCCACAAGACACCACTGAACGCATTTAGGCTTAGCATTAATAATATAGTTAAATTAAAAGACCAAGTATTTCAAAAATAAATAGTTTGCAATGAATATAAAATCAATTTTCATGTAAAACTGTTTAAAATGAACATTAAAAGTGATAAATCTGGACCTGGGATGGGAGTGAAAGTAAAATAATATTGGAAGTGCGATAGGTCTGCCGGCAGTAGTCAAGTTGTACACCGCTAGCTACCCAGGACAGTTTTTGTGCCAGCACACCTTTTGATCACTTTGAAGACAAGCGGTGAAATCACTGCTCAGGGTTCAAATGGGTGGGGTGATAGCTACCCCTCTTCTACCCCCCCCCCCCCCCCCCCCCTACCCCCTCCCTCATCATGTGAAGGAGCAAAGGGATTCCATTATGACAGGTTTCCATTATAGCAGGTTTTACATTAAAGATGTACAGGACTGTTGAATTACATGACATGAGTTCCAAGATGACCCCCAACAAAATTTCTAGTGGTAGTGGTCATAGTATCTATGTAAGGCTGGTTAAAAAAATAAAAGTATGGTAGACCTACTTTTAATGTGGTTTTTATATATTATATGATTGCATATATATCTCTGGTCTTAAGTCTCTGAGAATGTAGCTAAATCAGCACCCTAGTAGAGAAAACTGGTTCCTGTATAAAAACAACTATTTCTTTGTACATTTAGTCAAGAGGAGGAGAAAGTGTAGAAGACTTCCAGACTCTCACTAGTCTCAGTCAGACTTGACAAGTTTATGCGACTGCAAGATAAATTTTGGGGTTCATCCCCACGGCCCACACCAATTCCCAGCAGCATTGCAAGTGGAGATAATAATGATAAAGTCCTACCAATCCTTTCTACAAAAATTCTGTTATCAGTCAATTGTCAATCAGATTACATCAGTTTAGAGTCATGATTGTTATTGTATTCACTGTATTGTTCAGCTTAGAGCTGCTGACAGAGTGACAATTGAAATGAAGTGGAGTGTGATAACCTTCCGACAAATCTTGATTCTATCTTGGACTTGGTAGATAGCTATAACATCTGACGTGCTCAATAACCGCAGCAATGGTTTGTTCTTAACTTAAAGACTGATTATAAAAAAATGCTAGAACAATAGACCTTTAATTTTGTAATGTCATTTTTTTTTAAATAGGGGAGGGGGGGGGGCAAAGGGGATGGACCGGGAGTTGATTTCATTCTCTTTTTGTGTCCGACTCTAATGCTTGCAACACTGTTCCCTGTTTAGAGATAAATTTTAGATAAAAAGACGTTTACTTTTAATTGCATTGGGACTCTAATTGCTTCATTGATTTTTTCAAGACCTTTCTTTTTCATAGCATTTTCATCATTGGAAAATATTCTTAAAATCAATTCTAAGTGAAGATAATTTTTTGTGTTTTCAAAGGTTCTAAATTGTGCCCATGCAGAGGACCAACTTAAAATTCAAGATCGGACCTGAAATGATTGATTGTGAAGGTGTCAGCTGCTTTTTATTGTGCACATAGAGATTTGAGAACCATTTCATGTAAGTGGCATGCTTAAATAGTTATAATGTTCTAATGATAATGTAACAATGTAATTATCTGATATATTTTGCAGAGGACTGCCTGATTTTGTCTCCCACTTCTCCTCTCTCTCTCTCTCTCTCTCTCTCTCTCTCTCTCTCTCTCTCTCTCTCTCTCTCTCTCTCTCTCTCTCTCTCTCTCTCTCTCTCTCTCTCTCTCTCTCTCTCTCTCTCTCTCTCTCTCTCTCTCTCTCTCTCTCTCTCTCTCTCTCTCTCTCTCTCTCTGTGTGTGCATGTTTGCTAATGTGATGTTCACTTTGAGGATTATGTAAGTAGGAATCTGGTGGAGAATTTTATCACTTCACAGAGTTTTTTAAATTTAAAGTAAAAATGAATTGTCCCTACAAATTTACTAATGTATGTTTGTGTGTCTTTTGTTCTTTTTAAGACATTCTGACTTATTTCCTGTGACCAAAGACAGAGCAGGCTGGATATTTGTAAAAAGTTAGTGCTGTCTTTGACAGAATGTTTCGTGGGAAGGACAAGGTGGCAGATGTTCACGTGGTCATTGTTGGAGCTGGTATCTCTGGTCTCACGGCCGCATACAAACTGAAGATGAAAGATCCAACGCTTAAGATTGCTGTTTTAGAGGGGAAAGGTAATTATGAAAAAACATTATATAGTTTGTCAGATGACTCTTAAGCATTTACATGTAGAAAAGAACTCAAAAGCTTTTGCTTTACATTCTGTTCCATATTTACTTTTGGTCTTTTGAATGTTTGTTTGACCCTACTGGCAACTGAATTGTTCAATGTGAGCTGGTAATGAGGGCTTTTGCATTACTTTGGGTTATTTGTTCGTCTTTTTTTTTTAGTATGGTCATCATTAATTTATTAGCTTATTTATTTTTCAGATAGTATAAACTGAAGCAGACTACATGGGAGGTAAACTAAATTTGAATAGAAGGGAGAAGTAAAGGGTAAGGGGATAAAATTATGGGCTGGCATTTTGAAAGGGTTGTACACAGTACACATACTGTACAGAAGTAAAACTATTTGAATGGTGAAGCGTTTTGGTTTTACTGTTTTAAAAGCAAAGATAAATGAGTCTATTGCTGAAGGCTTTTTAATGCTCATTGGTTTTTTTGCCTTGTGTTCTTTATTTCTCAGACAGGGTTGGTGGAAGGACAGAAACGGTGCCTCTTGTTGCCTACACTGGTTCAGACTCATGGGACCTAGGTGGTCAATGGGTAGGAAGGTAACGTTTTTTTCAATTGCATCAAAGAATCTATGCCTTCTTAGAACAAAGTTTTGGTATGTTTGGCCTTTTAGCATTGCACCTCACAGTGTGCGGGTATCCCCTCAGTACACACTGCTGTGCTCTCGAACTTCCCAGGAAAGGCCTGCACTTTCCAGAAATTAAGAAGAAAAATAAATTCATGATTCCAAGGCAGAATTGTCCTCCTATCTTTGACATAAATTCAGTAGTTAGCTGTGTGGGATTGGAAGACAGTAGGCCTAATATTGTTTCAACAGTTTCCGACCGACTTGCCTCAAAGCTGGTTGTCCTGGATGGCTTCATGTCAGGAAGCCACAGAGAGCTAATGATTCACTCTGACTAAAAGACACAAAACTGTGATAACAATGATATTGTGCAGAGCCTAGTGTGGCCAGCTTTATGTTGAAACGATGTTTGTGGGTGAATTTTTTTTTTTTCTCAGGATTGAAAATCTTAAGATGAGATGATTTTTTACTGTCCAGATGCTGGCACATTGGGTCTAAATTTTACAGTACATACCCACACACACCCACACACACACACCCACACACACCCACTCCCACCCACAGACACCCACACCCACACCCACACCCACACCCACTCACACACACACACACACGCACACACACACACACACACACACACACACACAGATATTGTGTACGAAGTTAAAAGTAGAAGAAGACCATGAGACTGAGACCTTCTACTGTGAAAACAGCTTTTCTAAGCTCAGGGTCACTGTGTCTATTCCAGATGTCAAGTCCATGTGACCAAGTTGTTGAAAGAACTCCAGCTGAAGACATACCCTCAGTACATTGCGGGCAAGAAGTTGATGCAGCTAGGGCAGGGCAAGGTCCACTCGTACACATCCACCATCCCTCGCCTGTCTATCCTGGAGCTCCTTGACTTGTACTTGTTCATGTCCAAGGTGAGGCAACTTCTTTATACAGTCGGGCCCAGATATCATGAACATGGTAAACTCTAAATCAGGGATAGCGCATACAATTTACCATTTCTTCGATAGATATGTGTTGTGGCGTCACAGTGAAATCAGGCACTTGTCAAAATGATTAAATTAGAGAAAGGGACATTTTTTCACCTTTGTGGCAGTTTCTATTGATTTTTTTGTTTTGTGCTCAGCACCTTTTGTGCCATTGAAAACATTCCTGCACGAATTTTACTGAAAAATGTTGAACGAGGGCACCACAAAAATTTTTAAAAAATCAGTTTTCAAGGACACTACAACTTTGGAAGTCAATTAACTTTGATGTCCATTTTCTCTCTGATTTTACCTCTGACACCAGGCGCCCCCCACCTCCTTCATTTATCTATCTTAACTTTGAACGAGACCCCATCCCCAACCCGGCCCGCCTGAGAGAAAGCGTGTACGTAAAACAGCTTTTACTACACGACATTATCGATTATTTTGAAGATCTTTCTGAATTAGATACTGATAATGACAAGGACTACCCTCGGTGGGATTTGGAATGTGATTATAACGATAATATGAATGTTAGAATTATATTGCTCAAGAGCTCAAGTAGAGAGGCATGGTAGCCTCAGGAGGCCAGGGTTCAAAGGGATAAGAATATGCCTATAACTCATTATGCCGAGAAATTGACGAGCTTCTGATTCCATTACATCGTGATACATATCTCTTTCATTTTTGCACCATATCTTTTTACCCAACTTATGGGTGTGTAGAACATATTTGCCAGTCCCTGATGTGTTTGAGTTATCTCTACCCGACTGTACCTCATCTGCATTTCAATGATGTTATGGTCTACTGGAGTAAATGGTTTCTTGAACATTTTTCAAAAGGCCAAGGAAGAAAAAAAAATGTTCTGAATTAATATTCATAGTGCGATCTGAATCCTGATTTTTATTGAGGATAGGATGATTGACCTCAGCAATGGTTTTGAAAAAAGAGCCCTGTTTCTTCCAGTTTCACAGTTAAAACATAGCGACACTGATATTGTTATGTTCATATCGAAGATGAGACAAAGTGTCTACCTTATTTGCATATCAATGGTTGTATGTAAAACCTTTGCTGAGGTGGATCTGTGGGTCCTCAATAAAAACCAGGAGTCAGCATGCACTATATATGATATAAAAGTACTGAGGGCTAAGTTTTTTGTCTTCTGTTATCATTTAAACTAGAATATTTAATTTTTGTTTTTGTATCTTGAATGATTTTTGTAAAAACACCGCGTGTTGAGAGCATAATGCCGTTGATACATTCCTTTACAAAATGAAGAGCTCAGCTATAGCATTTGTGCCATAGACCCCCAATTTAGTTCTTTTACTGTCTGCAGTAATTACGAACAAACATAGTTTTCTGACCTGTCTTCTTCAAATTAGAATTAGAATAATGTTTTATGGGGCAAGCCAATAGTGTGTATTTCTGAGATTATCAGTGGTTGAGGTATGAATGTGTTTTATGGTTTTTATAGTTCAGGTTTAGGGTCCTCTTCAACACTGATACCATAAATAAGTTAAGAAGCCGGACATCAAATTTAACTTTCAGCTGTGACAGGTCTAATCAAATTGAATAGAAAGCTATGAAAGCCACCCACACTGCCAAAGTTCAAAAGTACACTGCTGGTAAACAGAGATGAAGGATAGTAATTAGTGCTGTTGTTTAGCTTTTAAATTTGGTTTACTTCATCACCATCATTCACCTCTCTCAGACTGATGTTGGATGTAGGCTACCAAGAAGGGCTCTTTACCTGCCTATGTTCAGAGCAATCTTCTCCACCCCCAGCCAGCTGTGTCCCATATGCCTGACATCTGCCTCTTGATCTCTTTTTAAGCTCTGTCTTGTCATGTTGTGGGCTGGCTTCCTGAGTGCATGTCCAATCTATTATTGTCTTCTTTTTTTATATGCCATAGCCAATTTGTTGTTGTTTGGTTTTTCCTGCCTTTTTTGTTTTTCCTTTTCATGTGTATACTGCAGACAGTCGCAGCTTAATGTTAAATGTGTTGAGCTTAAATTTTAAATGGCATTGTTATATCATTGCTTCAATGAGAAGTAGTAGCAGTGATAAAAATAATATTATGTTCAAGTTTTTTAAAGTGCTTTGTTATGCTTATTCTACCATGCTGAATTTTTGTTTTGGTGCTTGATTACATGACATGACAATGACGACTCATCTTTTTGTTTGATAGATTGAGTACTACCAGAAGCAGCTGTTGGTGGAAGACCCCTACTCGCACCCCAAAGCTGTTCAGTGGGATGCCATGAGTGCTGCGGCTTTTCTTGACCGCACTCTATACACCAGTGGTAAGTGCTCAGGTTTGATCTTGAAGAAGGGTTTTCAGTAGAGTAATGTTAGAATTGTATATATAGTTGCTTTTGTGAAATAACATCTTATCATGCTCATTTATTGGTGTATGTATGAGGTATAAAAGAGATGGGAAAGTGATAAGAGAGGGGAGGGGGGGGGGAGAGAATGTGTATGTCTGTTTGAGTGGAATTGTTTATTTTTGTGCTTTGAGATTATTTGTCTTGGGATGTTACCTGTCACCCAAGTATCGATTTGTAGGAGGTTGACATGTTTGAAAGTTGTACCCTTTTACATAAGATGGCCTGTGATGGGGATTCTCCGAAAATTTTCAACAACAAAAAATTTACCAACGACTGCACTGTTGCATTGTGGATTTGAACAATTTCTTGCTGTGGGAAAGTGGGTGTGGATAAACTATTGCTGCACTGCACTTGAAAGAGTTACGTACTACCATTTTTCCTCCTACTTGAACATGAGAACATGAACATGCAGGGAAAAGAATTACTGCATCAAACAATAACATTGAGCTGACCTGTAGAAGCATTCTTTGTAATGTAAGTATTTAGACGTCTAGATGAATGTAGACTTCTGTATTTTTTTATTTTATCAAGTATGTTTGTTACCTAGTGAAATAACACCTTATTATATTTCTTAAAAAAAAAAAATCAAACCACTCTCTGAGACTACGTTTTTAAAGTTAAATACGTAAATTTTTTCCCGGCTTCAGGGGGAGCTGACCCCCTGCTGCTGTCGCAGAATCTTCAGAAAAATGTTTCGGGATTAGTCCTCATCCCTGGAAGACTCTTGCAGTTTTTCTGTTATGTCAGCCCTCTGAGTCCTGATCCTGTGAACCATGTAGGAATCATGCACTTGAGCTCCCATTAGTCAACTGCTAGATTTGCACCAATGCATTCTGAGGTGTGCCTTCAGTCCACAACAAAGTTACGGATGAAGGCAAAGTAGGCCTGCGGATAGTATGTTCAGGTTCAAAGTGTGTCGCACAAGACCTGTTTGAGTACAGTAAAATATTGTATGTTTTACTAATAAAACTCCACCGCAATGAATCCTTTCTCGATGTGCAGAATAGTTTTTAGTTTTTGGTCATTGTTTATTACCAAGGCTCATTTGTTGTCTCACTCCCACCCTTTATAATGTATCCTTTTTTTTCTAATAACACTTCACTACAGTACTTTATTTTTGGTTGCGTGCAATTTTTTTTTTCAGTTATGGATTTTTACATGACCTGATGGCAGCCCCTTCCCCATAAAAAGTTTGTTATTTTTCTGTATAAAGCTTTGCCGCAATAGATCCTGTTTGGTTGTGCAAAATTGTTTTTATTTTCAGTCATCATTCTTTACTTGATTAACTCGATTAATTTGCAAACTTTCCCCCCCCCCCCCCCCCCCCCCCCTATATTTTTTTTGGTTTGTTTTGTCAGCTGCCCGGGGGACAGTGGCAGCAGCAATGCGCTGCGTACTGGGATGTGAGCTGAGCCAGGTCTCGTTCCTCTACTATCTCCTGTACATACGGATGGCTGGCGGCATTACCCAGCTGATCGAAGCCACTGAAAACACCGCTCAGGAATCCCGGATATGTGTGAGTGAAAGGAAGGTTGAGAGGACTGGCATCTGTATAGTAGTTGGGTTTTTTTTGTCTTTTGCAGGGGCGTCTATGACGAATGTAAAAGGGTTACAATCATTTGAGGTCTAGATGTATCTGTTTGTTCTTGATGTTGTCATATTCAATCATTTTGTGCTTGTAGTCTACTTTGTGATCTCAATATGCCGAATCAGATGGGTGTTTGGAGGTTACTACTGATAGGTCCAACATGTGTTGGTGATATTCACCTCAGCTTTCCTTCCTTTGCCATTTATTTCTCCGAGTCTAAATGTAAATTTGTGACATCAGTATTGTTATGGTTTTCTTTACCTCTGGAATGCAAAAGATTTGAGTTCGATTCCCATGCAGGAAAGATATCTCAACAGCTATAATCCCAGTCTTTCTGTTGGGATGTGTTCCACACAGTTTGGGTTGGCCTTGACAGCTGGGGTTAAAATGGCCCCCCTCCTTAATGATAAAAATTGTAGTGTAGGGGGTGTAAATGGTGCAGCTGAATGGTGTTGTTTTTATGGGCTTCTTGTTATTTGAAACAAAAACAGTTTTTGTTAATATGAGCCAAAACAGAGTCCTAACCAAATCTTTGCTCTTTTCCAGAATTTAGATACCATTTTTAAGGCTAGTATATATTGTCTACTGTCATCTATTTATTTTCAAAGTATACCTATTTAAGTAGTCAGCAAGCTGATGAGAGAGAGAGAGAGAGAGAGAGAGAGAGAGAGAGAGAGAGAAAGAGAGAGAGAGAGAGAGAGAGATGCGGACAAACCAATATACCAATACGTTGTTCCAACAGCTACTGTGATATTCTGTTCTAAAATGTGAACTAAGTGAAGTCATCTAAATAAACCTGTGTGAAAGACCTTGAAATTGCTCTGTGTCATGCGATGTGTCAGGGAGGAGCTCAACAGATAGCTGTGCGTCTGTCACAACACATCGGGGAGGAGTCGGTCCACTTAGGAGATGCAGCGGCCTATATACAACAGGTAATACCGGTACATACACATACATGTATTCTGTCTTTTGTCTCTCTCTCTCTCTCTCTCTCTCTCTCTCTCTCTCTCTCTCTCTCTCTCAGCCTCTTTCTACATCTTGGTCTCTTTCTCTCCCTTTCACTTACTCTCACTTTGTCTCTCTCTGTCTCTTTCACTCAATCTCATTCACTCTCACTCTCTCTCTGTCCCTCTCTGTCTCTCCCTGTCTCTCTGTCTCACTCTCTCTGTTTTGCAATTTGTAATGTCTGGCCTGAAATTGCCAGGTCTCGGGAAAACTTAGCTAACTGGGGACAAGGAAGAGTTTGTTTTTTCTATTGATCATTTGCTTTTTGGATCCTGGTCTTCCTAGACAGCTAGGCTAGGGAGACCAGTGAAATTTTTTGTGCTGCGATTCACCGGTTCACACAGGTTCCGGGTTGTTGCATCTATTTTCTTCTTCTTCAAGATGCACGCCGCTTCATTGACATCCCCCCCATGTTTCCGAATTTTTCCGTTGTAAAAAACTACATCTTGACATCTTTATTGCATGGCCTTTCGTGACATGTAAAGATATTATATAAAATTTGGCCTTTCTGAGCCTAAAATAAAATTTAAAAAAGCATGCATGAGTTTCACACACCAAGTAAAGCCACTATCTAATTTTAACCAGGCCTAAATTGATAAAAGGAAAAGCAAAACATTTTTACGGGGAAAAATTGTTGGTCAGTCAGGGGGGGAACCTTCTGGGATCAGGACTCGATCCCACACTCTTAAAAAGTAATTGTATGATCTTTACATATCATGAAAGGCCACGCAACATAGTTGTAGTATTTTTTACAAATCGGAAATATTTGGGGAGGGGGGCATCAATGAAGCGGCGGGCATCTTGAAGAAAAAGAAAACGGGTGCATGAACCTGTGTGAATCAGTGAATTGTAAATAATTTCCCTGGTCTTCCTAGCCTAGTTGTCTATTGTCTAGGGAGACCAGGATCCTGGTGTCCATAGACACTTCCATTTGTTTTTAAAAAGTTTTGCATTTTAAATATGTTTTATTTTTTATTCTGGCATGTACAAATATCTGTGTGTGTGTGTGTGTGTGTTTATTTGTGTGTGTGTCTGTCTGTCTCTTTGTCTGTCTGTCTGCCTGTCGTACATAAATGTTTTGTTCCCTGTGCCATGGATAATTGTCTTCATTGTTAATTTTTTTCCTCACAGTGAAAATCTATTTTAGATTGCTTTGAAGTAAGACATGGAATTTAATTAACGTAGCTTTTTTGTTGCCCATGTTCCTGATTTATTGTTTGGTACTGTTCTACACGCTGAGCAAATTTATATTACTGCAAGGCTCAGTTCTTGAATAAATTTTCATCCAATTGTTTGCATCTTGGTACGATGGTGAGATTGAGCAAGTGCTATAGCTCTCTGTGTGTGTGTGTGTGTGTGTGTGTGTGTGTGTGCGTGCGTGCGTGCGTGCGTGCGTGCGTGCTTGGTGCGTGCGTGCGTGCGTGCGTGCGTGTTTGTGTGTGTGTGTGTGTGTGTGTACTGGTTGGGGGTGGGGAGGGGGGGTTGATGATATTTTTGTTACATTGACAGTAGGTCAGACTTTTTTTGGGCTGTGAATTTGTATTTTGACTATTAGTAGCATGCTAAGTGTTTGTTTTGTTATCCTTATATTGGGGTCACTACGTCAACGTCAGGTTTGTGTTGATAATCTCACATTATGGTGTTCATTAAACCTTTCAAGTCTATTATCCTTATACGTCAGCTTCAGGATCTGTCATTTTTGTATGTAACACTGCATAGGTTACGTCCTTTAAAAATTCCCAGTACATTGTTTGTTCAGTTATTCTCATGTTATGGTCTTGAAAAGAATGTTTATTTTAATTCTTATATTGTTGTCATCAGGAAAATTCTAAGTTTGTGGAGGTCTGGACGAAGGGTGGCATGAAATTCTGTGCGGAATACGTCATTCTGGCCACACCGCCCAAGGCACTAGGTAACCCTTGCTTGTTTGCCTCGAAGTGTCTATGTGAATGGTGGAATGTCTGGTTTAGCTTCTTTTAGAAGTTTGTTTTCTTGTTTTTTATTTTTATGTTAGACTGGTGAAAATAGGTTTTCAGCTTCTACAGACAAATGCATATATGACAAAACTGGAATATTATCTGGGGTTTTTTAAAAGTGAAAGACCATTGCTCTGAAATTGATATTTTAGAAGCACTTAACTTGGAGTACTTAATGCTTTGAAGTAGACAGTCATACATTTTTGTTCTGATTACCATTTTATCAGTGCAACATATGTGGCTCAAATTATGGCTGACTTTAGCAGAATAATGCTGTCCAGATCTTCTTTTCTTCTTCTCGATCGCATCACACTTGAAGTCTGGTATCTGTCATAAATTAGGCCGTCCTGCTTAGTTCATCTGTCGGCCCATATAGCTTCTCTTGTAGCGTCAGTGGGGTTGGCCACGTTTCCTGTCTCAGGGCCCTGTGTGTCTTGCAGTGCTGAAGGATGTGTTCAACAGTTTGGTCCGCCTCTCCACACTGGCATTTTGGTGATTGTACTAGTTTAAAACATTTGCACAAATGTTGCCTCAGTCTTGTGTGTTGTGTCCTTAGTCTGAAGGTAATCACTTGTTCTTGGAGGGGACAGCTCATGGTAGCCATCTGGTGTCTGAGATGCTTAAAATAGTGTATTTATAAAATAGTTTTTATTTCTGGGCAGTCAACGCTGTTGTCTGGTTGCTCTTTCTGTGCTCCTAGTTTGGCCATCCTGTCTGCCTGCTCATTTCCTAAGACACCACAGTGTGATGGAATCCACTGCAGCATGATCATCTGACATGGGATGTCCTCAATTACTTTTCGTAGCCTTGGTAGTTTGCCAGAAGTGATTCCCTGCAGTACTGACATGGCATCTGTTTGGAATACTACTTGGCTTTGGGGGTCTACCACATTCTTGATGATGTTTGCTGCATGTATTTGAGCCTCCGTCTCTGCCCTGTAGTTTGTACAATGTCGCCCTGTTGGGACTGCCTCTGCTTGTCGTCGTCCATTTGGGAACTGTACGTACACTCCGGCTCCTCCTCTTTTCACAGCATCAGTGGCAGATCTGTCTGTATAGATCCTTATCCATGCTTCTCGTGGGTATCTTTGTTCAAGCATGGACAGGGTGAGGGACTTCTTGCTCAGGTGGCTGTGGTCATCTTTTGTGGTGAACATAGTAATGGACGTGTGTATAATTATGTTTGTGTTTTTCTTTTCCCATGATGGTGCCTCTGGGGTACGGTTCAGCATGTTAACTGTGGCATGCTGTCCAGATGAACTGTATGTGTCTACCCTCAGTTGCAGTGGGTGGTTGACGGGTGCTCTGGTGTGGTTTTCTTCTTGTTTCCTATCAAACATCAGTCGTCCTTATCTCCCCTCCTTTTGTATGTTTGTTGCTCTGTTGTAACACCTCTAGTCTTCTGGCGCTCATCTGACCTTATGCAGTTGCGGGTGCCGTAAAACCTCTAACAAAACAAACTCAGTTGTAGCTGTCTTTCATTTATCAAGTCAGTATGGCTTATTATTTTAAATTACTCAAAGGCCTTATTTTGAATTGTGTTATACCTTCTATGTGCATGTTTCTGAAGGATTGCAAATCTGAAGAATATCTTGAAATGGAGAATGCTAATGAGAACAAAGTCATGAGTGGTCTTAAGGACATTCGCAATGTTTATTTGTGGTGATAATATTCTTGTGTATTGTTGTTTTCCAGAACATATCACCTTCAACCCTCCACTGTCCAGTGAGAAAGTTGACTTCATCAAGAGAATGCCTATGGGGAGCATGATCAAAGTTATTGTGACCTTTGAGAAAGTGAGTGGTGTCTTCTGTGTTGTTGTCAAGACTGTCTACACATGACAAATCTTTTTCGTCTTTAGTACCATGCCTGATGTCAGCCATTTTTGGTGGGTGGTTGGCGGGTGCTCTGGTGTGGTTTGCTCCTTCTTTCCTATCAGACATCTATCATCCTTATCTCCCCTTCTTCTTTTTTATGTTTGTTACTCTCTTGTAACACCTCTAATCTTCTGGAGCTCATATTATGACCTTATGCAGTTGCGAGCGCTGTTGAACCTCTACTAAAACAAGCCATTTTTGTATCATAAAAGAAGCCACAGGAGGCTATGTTCAGATCAATGCTTGCTTGACAAATTGTGTCACAGGTACACCTAATTGACTAGCAAATGGAAATCAAGGCTTGTGGCTGCGCACACTGACGGAAGCGTTTATTTTCTCACTATAGGATTACATCAAGCTAAGTACTGATATGCAGATTAGATGCCTGGCATACTACGGCACGTGTTGGAGAGATGAACATTGGAGAGATGCTATATTGTCTTGTTGTCTTTATTATTAGTACTTTTGCCTCTTCCAGACATAGAATAAATATTAGCATTTTGCTTCCATCTCTGTATTCCTGGCAGTTAGCTGCTGGTTAAGTGTGTTGCTGGTACAGAATAAGGGTTAAAAAGAAGTTGAACAGAGGGAATAGAATTGGAGTTAAAATATGATAGTACAATCCCCTCCTCCTCCTCCTCCTCCTCCTCCTCCTCCTTCTTTGGTGTAAATTGTGTCGATGGGAATATGAAATATTTACAATCATTACAATCGCGAGATGTGACTGTCTGCTTCCTAATCATGGATACTGTATCTTGTGGGATCCTTCCTTGTCCCTCAGGCATTTTGGAGAGCATCCAACATGTCTGGTGAGGTGGTCACTGACGGAGGCATCTCCAGAGTGCACGGCTGTGCCAGAAGGCCTCTCTGTATCACCTACGACGGCACCTCTGAGTCTGGCTGCCCGGCTCTTATCGGCTTTGTGGGTGGTCAACCCGCTGTGGAGTGGGGGAAGAAGACTGTGAGTGCTCAACTTTCTCTACCTCTATGTCTTTTGACTTGTGGTTATATACGAATATTTTGACAGTAATTTCCTTTTTAACTTCTTGTTCACTAGAAATTCCATTACTTTTGAGCTGGGATACCTGCAACGTGCTGTCTGTACTGTCTCAGATTCATAAGCTTTTGGACTTGATCAATAAGCCCTGATAACGTGGCGTCTTTTTAATATGAATTTGACACTTGCGATCTTATCTCAGATTTTATGGATTTTGATGTCAGGGGTCGTAAGGCCCATGCCAGACTGCGGATGGCGCTGGCCTGGGGCTGGCCCGGGGCTGGTGGCTCGGCAATAAATCACGTGTAATTTTATATAGACGCAGCCAGACCGAAGATGGTGGAGGTCCAGCCTCGCGCTCCACCAGTCCGTGGCGCCAGGCCTGGTAGTGTATGCTCTATTTTTTCGTAGCCCCAGGCTGGTAGTGGCAGTTTGGATTCAGCATTCATTTTGGCATTTTGTCAACATTTGCGGACAGGTTTAACAAAATTGTTAAATATATTGAAATTATGCATTGGTTGCAACCTTATTCGATATAAATTTAGTGGATTTTGTGTAAAATACGTCTTTATTTCACGATTTTATGGATTTTTATACAATGACCTTCTTTCATCTCTACCGGCTAGGCGAAGACTTCATAACATTTTCGTGATTTCAAATGTTTGCTGATATGTGAGTGAATATTTTCTGTATGGTTTTGATAAACTGATGGATTAGTTAATATAAGCAGGTGATTGTAGGTCTAGCTAGATGTAGTTCTAGATATGTAGAAATAGTTGTTGGGCCCTGAACGGTTGTGTCTTCATACGTGTGCTCTAACCAAGTTGATAGACGTGTAGTACCGTAGCCTAGTACTAGGCCTAGGCCTACATTACTACATGTAGTAGTAGTGGGTATATTTCATGTGTAATTTAAAAACTTCTGCTCGTCATCACACAGTTGGGAATAAGGTCTACATAAAAATCCTCTTGCGTTCCTTTTGGCGTTGATAGGAGGGTGAATCCGTGATCTTCTTCTTTTCTTTTGCAATAGCTTCTTCAAAAGAAGTAAAACAATTATGGTTACCTCATCGTCAGAATGACTTTTAGAGAAGACGAAGATAGCGCAGTTTAAATGAAAAACACAAGATGGAGGAACTGAAACTGAAACCACACGTGTGTAGGCCTAAAATATTTCTCAGGAAAAGAATGTTAACACAGGAGACACGCACCGATGACCTATGTCCTCCTAGTTCTAGCCCCAGCCCCAGCCCAGCCCCAGCTGAACACACCAGCACTGGCACCATGACTGGTGCACCACCAGCCCCCTGACCCAGGCCAGCCCCAGGCCAGCTCAGGCCAGCGCCATCCGCAGTTTGGCTGCGCCTAAGTCTGGGGATTTAGAAACAAACGCATTTGGGCTTCAACTTATAGAGTTTTGTAAAATTAACAAACTTTAAATACTGAATGGCAGAACAAATGTAGACGAGGAAGGGAACATCACCTGCATTGCAAACAAAGGCAAGTCAGTTGTAGATGACATCATTGTAAGCACGGATGGGTTTCAGGATGTAATTAAAGCCTTTAAAATACTCCCTAGATCAGAGTCTGACCATTTCCCTCTTAGCCTAATGCTGACAGCTCGTGGCATCAAATGTGAACCCATAGAACAAGAAGTTTTGTGTCCATTATATGATATCCAGAAATGTTTTTGGAACAACTCAGACATCGAAGACTATGTACAGGCATTAGAGGACAACCTGTTATGTGTTCAAAATGATTTTTCTGATCTTATCCATGTAGGTAAAACAAACGATGCTGTTGTGATGTTGAATAATTGTGTTAAAAGCGCAGCCAATTGTATGCAATCTACAGGTGTTAAAAGGTTCAAAAAGTGTACCTCCCTACCACCATGGTTTGATAATGAATGCTATTATGCAAAAAGGCAAAAATACAAAGCATTACAGGAATTTCCTATTTCGAACTCAAATGAAGCATAAGATAACTACTTCGCTTTGAAAAAGAAATTTAAAAACCTTTGTAAATTTAAAAAATCACATTATACACCATTACAAACTCAAATTCTTATTCAGAATTGTTTGAAGCGCAATTCGAAAGATTTTTGGAAACCAGTCAATACCCTTTTGTGTAAAAACCCGGTAACAAAGAATACTATCAAACTCAGAGAATGGTATGTCTATTTTGAGAAATTGCTAAACCCCCTCTCGGGGTCTGGTGGTAACGCCAACAGAAATGACAAGTCAACCAGCTTGAACTCATCTGTTTCCTTACAGTCTCAGGTGACTTGTTAAATTCACCCATTTCAAGAGATGAAATTGTATTGGCTATAAATAATTTAAAATCTGGCAAGGCTTGTGGACCTGACGGCCTTTCGCCGGAATTTTACAAATTCGGTTGCCAGGACCTGGCTGAATTTCTCCTATCGCTTTTCAATTCAGTTTTCTTCACAGGCAGTGGAGGAGTGGACCTAGTCTATGATATTTAGTTTGCACAAAAAAGGAAACATAAATGATGTAAATAACTATAGGGGTATTAGTTTACTATATGTTCTTGGTAAATTGTTCTCATTCATATTGAATAGAAGACTGCAACAATGGTGTGATGAAGGTAACTTCATCCCTGAATCTCAGGCTGGTTTTAGACGAAATAACTCTACAATAGATCATATATTTTCTCTCCAATCTTGGGTCCTAAAATATATCTCCAAGCCTGGCGGAAGGTTCTATGTATGTTTTGTTGACTTTTTTAATGCACTTGATTGGGTTGACAGAGAAACGCTTTGGACAGTATTGAGAAGTCTTGGCTGTTCTGGACCAATGTATACTATTTTGAAAAATATGTATCAAAGTGTTCTTTCATGTGTTAAAGTCTGTTCAGATGAACGAGGATCCATGAAATGATATATTACTGAATACTTCCAATGTGCATCTGGTGTCAAACAAGGCTGCATACTTAGCCCTATATTATCCCTATATTATTTTCTTTGTTTATATCTCAATTTGAAAAACACCTTTCAGATTCAAATTCCCATGCTATACAGGTATTGCCCAATGATAATGATGGTATTTTATGTTTAATGTACGCTGATGACCCAAGTCTTTTTGACGACAATGTCAGAGGTTTACAAAAGAAAATCAATGTGTTATATGATTTCAGCCAGATATGGGGTTTAAAAGTGAATACAGAGAAAAGTAAGATTGTTGTTTTTAGAAATGGAGGCTATCTCAAAAGATCTGAGAGATGGTATTGGGAGGATAAGATCTTAGAGACTTTAACCTATTATAGTTACTTGGGTATTTCATTTTCATCGCGTCTATGCTGGAGACGAACGCTGGAAGATCGAGCTTGGAAAGCTCAACGGATTGTTTCTCGAACAAGAAGGCTTTTCGCTTCTTACCAAAAATTAAATTTTGAAACGGCAAAAAACATTTTTGATATAAAGAAACACATGAATATATCACAAACCTCCCACGTTATTGGAGCAGAAGAGTCATAGCTTTGTTAAAATCCTGTATTTTTGCATGCATATTATGATAAATCTTTTGCTGCAATTGGCTTTTGAAAAAATTTGTGTATGATTTTTAATTGTAATCTTTACTGTTTGCCTTGTTTTGAATCTTCAGGCCCAGCAACCTATGTCTCATTTTCATGTGTTTCTTATGATGTATGCTATTTTTCCCAAACTGATTTTTCTGTACTCTTGATGAGTGATGCTAAAACCTCAGGGACAGCTGATAAGTTTCTTGCTCTTTTCCTACACGATGGCTGCATAGTTTGCACATAAAGTGTTCTTCAAAGTCCATCTATTGGGGAGTTTCCATAGATCTCCACCTGACTGACTTTGTCTCCATTAAAGATGGACCTTACTATGTTAAAACTGACATCATCTTCTTTTGCTTTAAACCATCTCTTCGCAGTTTTGCCATATGTTACCATGTTGTCCTTGTCTGCTGCCTCTCATTTTCACAACCAAAATAGGATGATCATTCTCTTAAACTCATACGCAGACTGATACTCTGGTGAAAAAAATATTATTAAATGCTATTTTTGTATGGTGTCTGTTATTCTTTTTTTTTTATTCTACTTTGTTTCCTTGTTCCAGGCAAAAGTTCGGCAGAAGGCTATACTAGATCATTTTGCTTTCTTCTTTGGGGAAGAAGTTTATTCCTTCCTAGACTATGTGGAGAAGGACTGGAACACAGAGCCTTACTCATGGGGTGGCCCAGTGTCATTCGTGTCCCCAGGAGGCATGCAGAACTTTTGCCATGCCATTCAACACCCTGAGGGGAGGTATGTGTATTATTATTTTATTGGTTTTGTTACAATTTTTTTTGCTGTGATGGGGTTAAGCAAGGCACACTGTGAGCTCAGAAGGTATCGTGCTGAATTAAGACCTAGATGACCCTGGTTCAAACCAGTAATAGGGTGTTGTTGAACTTGGGTTGAACTTTAACTTTAATAAAGAGAAAGGCTGATTTTGAGCAATTTTTATTCATTACTTTCCCTCAATTCTTAACTTAGTTTAACCCTTAAAGCCCTCGCGGTTTTTTTTTTCATTCCACCCTAGAATTCTGAATTAAAATGGAGGTAATAGAAGAATTCAGGTTGTTTCATTGTTTTATTTACCGTCTTTAATTGTCTGATTTTACTTAAAATTGAATGTGTTCTGTATGTATGAATGCACAGTTTGGACAAAAGGGGAAAGAAGTTAAAACATTGATTTTAGGACCAACTCTACAAGTAAAGTCTTATGTGGGATCCCTGACTCCACGACAGTCAAGGCATCATTAGGCCCAGGCGTAGATCTAGCCTCTGGCAGCTCTAGTGGCGATCCGCTGCCACTCCCACTATCGTCATCTGACTAGCAATAATTATCTGGGTCTGGTTCAGCATAAAAAATGTAAAAAATATTGCAGTCTGATGGGCGTGGCAGCGAAAAATCACTTTTTTTTTTTTAATGCAAAAATTCCTAACTTTTTATGTAAAATGGCTTTTATGACATTATCACACTTTCTGCTTGTGACAGAGTCATCTGGAGTTACATGCCCTGTTTCTAGCACTGGGAATTAAATGATAAAGTTGACCAGTGGCTACCAGTTGTAGGCCTACAGGAAAATACGGCATTAGCGGTTACCAGTGGTATAGATTTAAGGGTTAAGAGTCAGATCTGTTCTTATTTCTAAGATGAAGTAGTTTTATAATGATCTGCTCACTTCAAGGGTTTGCTATCAAAACTGGTGGCTCTGTCTCTTAGATAACCTAACCGTGTTTATAGAGGCCATGAACCCATGTTGTACAGTTGTTTCCTCATAAAATTTTGTATTTGTTACCATTTGTTTGCACCCTGAATATGCTTATTGAACTTTTTTGTTGTGCCTCCAGGGAAGGGGGGGGGGGGGAGGGTGGAGATTGTTCACTTTTCTTTCGGTTAGTTTACTAATCTGTTCCCATTTTTCTATTCCCCAAAGACTTCATTTTGCTGGTACTGAGACAGCGACAGCATGGAGTGGCTATATGAGCGGGGCCGTGGAGGCAGGTGAGCGGGCCGCCCTGGAGGTTATCTACAAACTTCGGCCAAAATCTCTGAATCCAGAGGAAATTGTGTTATCCAAGTCTTCACTGCACAGGGAAAAGAAAGAGTCTCACGAGGCTGTCAAACGCAACATGTATGGACGAGCTGTGAATGTTGTCGGGGCTGCTGTCATTACATGTGGAGTTGCTACGGTTGCTGTGTATTTTATGAACAAATACACGCAATGGAACGTAAAGTTGCCATTTTTATCATGATTGGGAAAGTCGGTACTGTGTAATAACTTTCATTTTTCAACTGTGATACTTGCTAACTATTATTCTAAGGTGGATAAGATATTTAACTGTTTTCATGTTTTTATTAAGATACATACCTCTTTTATGAGTATTGTTTTGTTCAGACTATAAATCAAGATAAGAACAAAACTTGGTTTCTGGAGAAAACAGGTTGTTTTTGGCTTTTCAGTTGTTGTTTTTCTGCGTATGCCAAATTTCATACATGCATCAGCATTAAGATGGTACCAGGGATATTCAGTTTTTGTGGCATTTCTAAATATGGTACGCTGAGGAAATTTTGTGCTGTTGAAAAAACTCCTGCAGTTACCTAATTATAGTCTGTGTTGCAATGTCAGGTTGGTCTTGTTCAAGGTAATTGACGTTCTAACATGAAACGTTAATGTCTCTGTCTAAACATGTATTGTGCACTTGAAATATTAGTCTGTGGCCTGTGTATATGTATCGCATACATGAGTTATTCACTAGACTTGTTTGATACAAATCAGATGTTCATATGACTGTATTACATATTCAGTGGTCTCCACATAGAACTTAGTCTGCCTGTATTGATGGGGGCGTAAAACGTTCAAAATTACAATTTTCACCAGAGAACTGGTGCCCTGTTCTGACAGTCACATAGTTTCACAGGAACTAGGTCTTTAATATCTTATAACGCTTCAAAGAGGCCTGTAATGCATTTAATCTTATAGTAAACCTTCACACTTGTACATATAAAGATAAATATGATACTTTTTTGTATTAATGCCCAGGCTTACACACTTTTGTGTATGGCTTTTTATGTTTGTGGCTTTCCCTAACCAGACCCTCACTCTGCAATGTGAAGTTCTTCAATAAAGTGGGGCGTGAGGAAAAGGTTGGGTTTTTTTTGTTTTTCCAAAATTTGTTTTGAGGGTTATGCAAGCCAAATCTCTTCATACGTGTGAAGTGCAACATTCCTTCAGGACTCGTCAAAATTACAATCATTTCTTGTGTTCGGCTCCAAGGGGTGTTTTTCTCTCTTTTGTGCTTGCAGGAAATTGCTTGTTGTGTTTGATATTGTATTTATTTACTTCTAAGAAAACCAGGGTCATACTCACTTGTCACAAATGAATTATAATGTCTTTGTTATTGAGGGGAAGTTGATCATCTGTCATTAGCAAAATGTAAAAAGAGATAAGCTGTGTGAGGTTTTTGCTTCCATTTCATCCTCAGCTATCTACTTTCCTAGAAATACATGTTTTATCCCAATTGTGCATGATTTTCATTTTATTTATAAGCTTCCATGCTGTCAACAAGTCTACAAATTCATGAATACCCAGCTTTAATCAACTTTTTCTCAAAATTCTGTTTTACCGCTTTAGATCCAGCATGATGGGATGAGTTGTTGTCATTGTTTCTGGCCAAGTTAGCTTACTCTAAGAAAGATACAGTGTGTTCAAAGGAGAAATCTTGGAAAAATGTAGCTTTTTATGATGTGTGGATTCAAGATTACCAGCCCTTGTTCGAGGTTAGAAAAAATATAAAATAGAAACTTGGCAGTTGTCATTTCCTTTTTAGTACTCTCTGTCACTAATGGGAGTGTTGCTGATGTAGAAAATGTCTCTATGTTCTTTGCATTAGAAGCGAAGATTCCCTATGAATATCTTTCCTTACTACAAACCATGATGGTAGGACAGGGTCACTGTTTTCAAGCTGACAGGGTATTTCCTACAGACATTTTGTCATGGTTTGCATTGTATAAAGTATTATATCGCTACCTACTATGGTAATTCATTAGTGAATTTGTTATAAAGGGATTCAGGCTTCCTATGATTTAAGAAAGTAGTTTTAATGCTCGTGACCCTTCATTTTTTTAAAGCCTTTTGTTTCTCTATGATTTAAGGCCATGATGGCTCTTATTATTCTTTGTTGGCTTCCTACTTCCTGAGGTGATCATGTGGTCATGGTTCAGTTCTAAGATTTTTTTCTTAATTTTACATTTATTTCTACTGAGGGACAGAAATGCGCAGAAGATTCTGTTGATGTACTTACTATTTTTCTGTTTTCTTGTTCCCCTTTCTGCTTTTGCTGAGTCATTCTCTGTATATCGACATTTAGTGGCAGTTGCCTCTTTTGTTTAACCTTTGTAATCCCTGATCTGTGTTAACCTGATTTACTTACTCGTTTTATTGATTTTCTTCTTGTATAGCTATTCATGGTACAGTTTTGCAATCAGCTTTGGAAATGAGTTCTACCCTGGGAGTGGTGTGATAAAATTATTCAAACTAATCACATTGTAATATTGTGGTTTTTGTTAAGTTAAACATGACGTAGTTAACTGCAAGTGAATGACAATAACCATGGCAATGGCGCAGCTTGTGTGATGTAATGGTTGGGCTCATGGCTGTTGAAGGCAAAAAAAGCCCCCATGATTTTTACAAGTCTTGAGTAGGGAAGTTATTTTATCAAGTATCTCCCTCCGTGCGCTGAGATGCTGTTTCCCACTCAGCCTGGGTTAGCCCTGAATGGCCGGCCTCCTAAATGACCTTAATTGTATTGATAGGAAGTAGATTTTACAATTGTCGTATAAACAACAGTGAATTCATTTATCATGTTAGGATAAGGATAATAATATCACTGAAAACAAAAGAGAAGAAAACGATTAATCCAGAGCGCCCACCAACCGCTGACTGAATATATTATTCATTGACATTCTGAAATGGATTTTCATTTAATTAACTATTTTGTGTATTAAAAAATAGAATCGTAGAAAAGGGGCAGATTTATTTATATAAAAACTTATTCTCAAGTGGCATCACTTGCAGCAGTGAGAGCATACTTTGCCTTGTGTATCGGGCATGGTGCTGTTGATTTCTGACTCCCCTTCAGGTGCATGGATTTGATGATATGCTAAAGCTAGTTTGGACTTGTTTGAAGTGTTACTAGTTTGCTAAAGACGTGAGAAGCAATCATTCACTATGAAACTATTTTTAAGGAGTTTTGAACTTACATAGTATTTTTATGTGAATTTGTTTTTTTATGTACTTTAATACTTCTGTTTCTGTGATTTGAAATCACCTTTTAAGTCTCCACTGTTTTATATTTAAGAAATTTTTAAGTTGGGGAATATCGATGCATATGTGTAATCTGTGAGATGCATTTGTCTTACAGAAATTATGCAATGAAATTTGTGCTACTGTGCATGAAATAAAGCCCAAATCCCATAGCATTGTATTCACCCTAGCTTTGAGTAAAGTATAAATAATAATATGTCACATGTGTCACGGCGTGGTGGAGTCAGGCGCTCCTCAATTTTTTAGCATATGGGGTTATTGGTATCATCTTAAAGCCTGTTCATTTGCCTCCCATTTGGTGAAAAAAATATCCTTTTATGTTGAATGGAAGTGGAAATATAATTGCGATTGAAGGAGATCAGGCTCGCAAGGTTCAGAGGTAAAATTAATGAGAAAATGTCGGCCAAAGTCTGGTAACTTCCATAGCCTAAGAGTCCTTGGAAACTGAAAATTTAAATTTTTTGTGCCATTACTCAATGTTTTTCAGTAAAACAAAAATGTGTTTTTTAAATGGACGTAAAAGGTGCTGAGCCAAAAAAATTAAATTAGAAAAAAAATTGCCCATCAGCCAAACAAATACCAATTTCTTTGATTTTGTTATTTTGACGAGCGCCTGATTTCGCCACGATGCCTCACATATGTGTATATATAAAATATATATACATAACATAACTACATACATACATACATATATAACTACATACATACATACATAACATAACTACATACATACATACATATATATATATATATATATATCTTGATGCGATTGGGATAGAATATTGAACAAATATGCAAATATGAAACTTTAGAATGTCTGACTTTATTCAGGGCTCTTGGCGACTCGATTGATAGTCAATGCCATTCTTGTTCAGGCTGCTAGCAGCTAAGGGTTTTCCTGCAACTAATTTGTCTCTGGACAACACAATTAAAAGAGCCTTTGAGTTTCAGTGATGTTTTGACCTCTTTCTTTTGTGCCAAGAAGAGAATCTAACCTTTTTGGGACAATGGGAGTGGGGGGGAGGAGGGAGGTTTGGTGTGGTGAGATTTTGATCATAGCACTCTTTTATGGTTCAGATAATTCACGTAGGCTACAGGTACGCATTCACAAAGATATAACTTTTGTTTATGTGGATGGTAAGGCATAAGTGAACATCCTTTTTAACTCTTCAAGGTCGTGCATTCACATTGATTTAATTTTTGCTTACGTAGATGAGAAAGTTTACGTCCTTTTTAACACTTTAAGGTTGTTATAAAGGTTGGAACCCCCACCCACCTCTCTGTTTTAGGGTCACCCCTTAGACCAACTGTAGCTCTGAGGATTTCTCAAACAACCCAACCTCTGGAATTTGAGGCTTTTGAATTCAATATAGCTTGTTTACTCCCCAGTTCAATGTGATCTGACTGACTTTAATTACTTTAAAGTAAAAATGAGCACAAAAGAGTGGTGAGTGGTTGAAGGATGTCACTGATAGGTCTAATTTTTTAAACTGTCATTTCCAGCTTACAATCGCTCTTGCTTTTTGCTAGTCATAAATGAATTCTACCGGGCCTCGTGTACTTTTTTGTTTACTCCGGATAAGCAAACAATGCACGAGATGTCCAGAAAAAAGTTAGTCCAAAAGAATGTCAATAAAACAGTTATGACTAAAGGCACAAACACCAAAGCTTGCAAAAATGTGGAACATCCAACTAGATTTATTATGTATTAATAACAAGAAAATATGACAGCCACAAACAAAGTTACAAGATAACTTACAGATACCTCCAATTTCGAGTAAAGCAAATTTTGACAGGCTTACTGAATTGACAATCACCCGTTGACGCTGCTCCGGGGGGGAAAATCTCTCTTGTGCCCTCCGTGATGGTTTCTCTCAAGTCTAAGACACTTTTGAAGGTTTTCCCCCTCACACTTTGTTCTTCAAACACCCTTACTTAAAGGTGAAAGTCCTGTGGACTTAGGTCCGAATCGCTTGGGGTCCACTTTTCCTTAGTCGGACTGAATCCTGTTACCAAAATGGTTGTTGACCCAACCCAGACCTGGAGTCCCGAGGAGCAGCCCCATCTTGCTATAACTGCTGGTTCTTTTTCTCTTCAAATATAGTGGTCTCAAGCTCCTCCAGAACTTTAACAGGATGACGAGGTATCGGTCAGAGTTCACTAAATCACGGACCACCCAAACCTTTCTTCA
Source organism: Aplysia californica (assembly GCF_000002075.1). Lineage (NCBI taxonomy): Eukaryota > Metazoa > Mollusca > Gastropoda > Aplysiida > Aplysiidae > Aplysia > Aplysia californica. The sequence continues at coordinate 153,218 of NW_004797431.1, read as the reverse complement.
AGAGTGTGTTGTTTTTCCAGGCTGCCTACCATGTGTTACTCAGAGCTTAGAATCTGAGTTTTTGCTTTCATATCGCCGGTCGCCTGATAAAACCGTGAATTCCACACGAAGCAAATTTTACAGGAGAGGGAAAAAACTGATTTTCTTCGTCATTTGGCGTCCAAGATAAAAACTAAATGGATAAATCTAATCAATTAGCTATTAGAAATAATACTGTAGTACATTTTTTACTGTAGATGGTCATTTTTTCGAAAAAGTGTGGGATTCACGATTTTCATATTCGAATCTCGTCTGATGCGGTCATGAATATGTGGAATTCACGATTTCATCAGTAGGCTTTTGGGAACGCGGTGTTGTATTCACGGTTATTAGGCAGTATGTTTTCTCTTATTTGAGGCTCTATTAAGTTTTAAAATATATGAAAGCACGAAATACTGTTATAAGAAAGATTTTGAAAGGCCAATTTAAAACTGAGAATGAAATTACAGACTGAGTGAAACAGAAAGCTATTGATTATTTTACCTCTATAAACATCTCTCACTCTTACATAAATGGGATATTGTATGTAATTTATGAAATCATACTCCTTCATTTGCTTGCTTTCTCTCTTTCGGTCCTTCTTTCTCCAATTGTGTTTAAGTGTATGTCCTTTGGGGAGGGGTGGTGGATGGGTTGAAAACTTGATTTATGTCAAACTTCTATAACTGTGGAAAAACTGAATGGTCATCTTTCATTATCTTACTCTTTTTGTGATTCAGATCCTGAAAATTACTTTTTGCCATTTATAAGTAGAATGATACAGTGGTAGGGAACTGTTTGTTAAGTTTCCATTGTCTCTGAACTTTAGAAGACTCTTCGTTAGAGTTCAGTCTGCAAAGAATTTCTCCTTATGTATATCAGAGGCTTTATACTGCATTAACAGTTTGGTCTTCTTTTTTCTACCCGACCTGACAGTTTTGTGAACTGCAATTTGGCAAAATCATGGAAGAAAATGTGATCCACAAATTTCACTTCATAGGGTCTTCGTTGATATAATTTTTAAAAACTGCAGTTCTGAAAATGTCTTTTATTTAATGCTGCCGCTCAATGACGCCGTGCATACTTTCTACCTGCATGAGTGTGGCCTCTAATAAGATTTTGTTTTCAATTTCGGTGCTTGCATTAGTGGAAAAGGCACCCATGGCATTATAAATAGATGCAATTTTGTGCTGATACACACACACACTCACACACACATACACACACACAAACACACACACACACACACACACTCTCTCTCTCACACACACACACACACACACACACACACACACACACACACACACACACACCCGTAGCTGTATAATAATTTATTGTTATAACCTTCTATGCATTTGTGCACGTTGAAAAAAGGTCCATCAAACAACTTGTGAATTCATTTACAATCAAACCACCTTGTGCCTTTTGTCATAAGTAATAGATGGCACCATACGAGGTCGCATTGAAGACTATGAGCATGTTTATGTAACAAGAGCTGGATGAATTAATAGGCAATGACATAAGTATACCCTGAAGATTCAGGCAAATCATCACAATCAATGTCTTCTTGCCTAAGAGCAAAGGTTTTATCCATTGCGTGCCCTTTCTTTGTCATGTTCCTTTCTGACATGTGAGATTTCCACTTAGTCTGGCTGACGTTGTCAAGACTCAAAACTCACACACAATTCACATTGATCTTATTTTGACTCATAGATCGACATGTCCTTTTCATTTAACACATATTTGAGTAGCCTGACATGCAAGGCAGATTGTCCCTGACCTGTGCAGGCGGTTTCAAGCTCCGACAGGTTACAGAATCAGGGATCAAGGTACAGTTTTCCAGAGCTTTGCTGGCAATAGTGAGTGAGAACCTTCAGAGGCATGTCCTCAGATGTGAACAGAAACTCCTTGGCTTGGTGGTGCAGCTGGGTGGGCTCTTCTAAAGCACTCTTTACAAAGTTCTGGAGGATCCAGGTTGTAATCAATAAGTGCCTGAGGAGGTTCCTCAGGATCAGATGGACAGACAGTCACCAATGAGGAAGTAATGAGCAGAAAATTTTCAAACTGAAGAAAGCAGTGGAGATGGATTGGACTGAGCATACCATTTGGAAATCAGGCAGCTGCTTAGCAAAAAAAGTTTTAATTTGGAGTCAACAGCTTAAACGATCAAGGGAAGGCCATGTTGAACCTGTACAAAAGTCGCAAAGAATGAAGAACAGAAAAGTGGAAAGACATTTGAAAAACATGAAGAGGTTAGCCCAGGGTAGGGAATAGTGGAAAGTGTTTGTATGTACGGGGTGAGCCTGGCGATGATGAAACTGGCATGGGCTCTTCTAGAGCAATTTACAATGGGTGAGCCCAGTCATAGATATCAACATCCTGCAAACTTTGATCTTCTGGTCATTCTGTTTCAATAATAAACCCAAGTGTGCATCTTTTGGCTTGGTGTGTCTCCTTTGCTTAAATTGTACTCTTTCGTGTTGAGAATACCGTTTACATAGGACTTTCAGTCTCCCCATGTCAAAAGTCCAAACAAAGACAAAGATAGTTGTTCAAATAGTTGCTCTGGCTTTGTCTTTTAATAGTGAGAAGTCCATTGATTTGTTTGAGCAATCACATCTTGGTTTCAGTTCTTCAGTTTTTTAAAATCGTCCTATCTCTTGATTTGTATTGCTTATTGCTGCCACCCCCCTCTCTCTCTCTCTCTCTCTCTCTCTCTCTCTCTCTCTCTCTCTCTCTCTCTCTCTCTCTCTCTCTCTCTCTTTCTCTCTCGAAGGTTAAAAAAAGCACCTTTGATCTGTTCCAACTTATCGTGTATTTTGAATGACACTTTTTTCTTAATTGAAGTCTGGTTCTTCTACTATTTCCGTGCTGTATTTTCTGTAGCTTTCTTTGATGCCCAAAATGGTTCACATTGCTCGGCTTCTCAAAATTCCTTTTCTCTTTAGGGAACTCTGATGTCAAACCAATGAGCTTTCAATGTCAAACAAGTTTGGATTCTGATACAACACGGAAATATTCTTGTAATTTATACTTGACTACGTCAATTTTTTAAATTTTTATTTTTTATTTTTTGCACACGAGCAAGATCAAAATTGTATAACCACTACTGGAAGGGCACACAAATTACACATTTGAATTTGACAGTCGTTGTGAAACAATACCAGTCCTGCATCTAGGAAATACACATTTTAATTATGTGACAGAGAGGTTTTCCCGCAAAACGCATGCAGTCGACATCATAAATTATACTCTCTGGCCTGGAAACCGTGAATACTGACCGACCATTGTGCTTGCTCAACGTAGTCGTGAGGCGTTCACGGCGCCAACGGTCAGCCCCGCGAGTCATAAACCGACTGATGAGATCGTGAATTCCACACAGGTGAGGGATTCACGGTTTCATCAGGCGACTTTTGGGGCACGGTGTTTATTCACGATTTTCTTATTACGTCAGATTACACGTTTGAGTTGAGATAATTGAAAAATAGTTCTACAGGGACATGTATCTCACCGAGCACTATCAAAATATGCACCAAAAAAAAAAAAACGATTTTCGAAAATGTGTGGAATTCACGGTTTTATCAGGCGACCGACGATATACATGTATTGACCTAAACCTTTCAAAATGTGCTGCCCACTTCAAAGTTGCCCTTTCGCTTGAAATAATTAATATTGTATTTCTTAAGTACTTCTTACATAATCATATCTGTCTCGTATTCCCGAGAAAATAATGCACAGGTCGATTTGGGAGATTTTGTTTGCCGATGCATCTAAACTGAAAAAGCAGAGGTGAATTGCTTAATCAGCTTTCCGTTATGCAACTGCAATTACATTTTTGAAAAGCATAATCCGGATGTATGTTGTAGCTTTCGGTCAATTCTGATGTCAATTGAGCCATAAACAAGACATTAATATTTCTTTGAAGAATTTTTTTTTTTTTTTGGTCAGCTGGTATCAATTTTTTTTGGGGTAAGTGTTTTATGGTGCTCGCAACTGCATAAGTTCATATGAGCGCGCGGGACACACCTAATATTTTCAGTTGGTAGGAAATTTTGAATTTTGCCCGGGTAGCGGCCGAAGCCTACTCTTATCGATTTTAGACCACCAATGGATCTTTAACGTGCGCAACTTGCACACGAGCCCTCCGAGATTTTTCGCCCTTGTCCGAGAAGGCTAGGTGTAGATCTTTCCTGCCAGATCAGGGGTGTGGCTGAAAGACAGCAGTAAGAAGGGACCGAGGCGTATCAGTAGAAAGGCTGCAGAAGGAGTCGGGAGTTCAAACGAGGGGGCAAAGGATGTGAGGGAGTGGTGGCAGAAAGAAGAGACGAAAGTTGACGACAGAACATTGCTAGATAGCAGAAAAAGAGGTGAAAGGAGACAATTTTAGAGAAGAAAATGTTTCGGTTGCTACCCAGATTCGAACCGGGGACCTTTGAATGAGAGGCCAACACCTTAACCTCTGGGCCTCGAGAGCCCCCCAATTACTCGTATATATAATCTATCTATCATTCTCTATATATCTATCTGTCCGTCTGTCTGTGTGTCTGTCTGTCTGTCTGTCTGTTTGTCTGTCTGTCTGTGTATCTGTCTCTATGTGTATATTACTATTTATCTGTTCGTCAGAATCTACATCTTTATTATTAAATTCCCTCTGCTCCCTGATAGTTTCCATCAACTCCCCCCCCCCCCCCCGGAGAAAAAAAAGATAAATTATTCCTCACGTTTACACAAGTTTTCACCATACCAATTTCTCATCCGTACGTGACGAGACGAGCAGAAGAGTTATATTTTAAAAATGATTATTGTTTTTTTCTCCTTTTGTTTTGCCATTTTTCTCGCGAGGGAATGGAAGGTGCCCCTGGCAAGCTCAACTAGCCCTCAGATCAAAAGCACGAGAAAAATTACGAAATCTTCGTTCCACTTCTTTATCCCCTAAAAGCCAGCCAGGCACACATATTGTTCCTGTTGAGGGTGCTTCATTTATTGTTACAAGTAAGTTTGACAGACGAATTATTGTGACCCTCCCGCCCCCTCCCTTTCCGAAAAAAAGAAAAGCAGAGCACCTATTTCAGTATTTGACTTATTTGATGGATCGGACCAAGGTTGTTTTTGGCGTAGTAAAATTTTAAAAATTATTATCAATGATTATTCTTCACAGATCGACTTCATACTGAGACGAATCGCCCACAGAACAAAAACAACTGATGCAAGATCAATCCCAAACATGACCTTTGATACAGATCACCGACCAGTGATGATGACGAGCAAAGATTTAAAAAAAGACCCACGCGAAAACAGAAGAAGAAACATCCAGAGAAAATTAATTTACGAAAACTCAATGAAGAGGAGAATGTGCAGAAAGTTGAGGACGAGATCACAAAGAGACTAGAAAACCAAGACACCAGATCGATGAACGTTGAAGAAACTCGGACTCTCTTAAAAAACTTGCTAACATAAACACTGATAAAAGTATGTGGAAAGAAGAGAATCCGGAGAGGATACATTAAAGGAACACCATGGTGGAATGACAGCTTTAAAGAGGCCATCAAAGAAAAGAAGAAACTTTTTCAGAAATGGATAAAATCCAAGGACGAAAACGACTACACGCCATACAGACTAGCAAGAAGGAACTGCAAAAGAGTTGTTAGAACCTCAAAAAATGAAGTTTGAACAAAATAATATGGAGAACACCCTAAGCGATCTGTGCCATAAATCCCCACGTGACTTCGACGGAAGTGTAAAATCAATGAGGCTCAGAGAAGAACCATACAACCCAACAGCTATAATTAATGACAAAACAGGAAACCCCATTATCGACAGCTCCAAAATTAAATCTAGATGGAGGGAATATTTTTCAGAACTCTTGAACACCACTCAAAAGTAAACAAACCAAGAATTCCAACCAAGTCACCCAGAGGAAGAAGAACCAACCATCCTATCATCAGAAGTCGGACAAGCAGTTAAAACCAACCACCCTCCCCCCCTCCAAAAAAAAGAAGAAAAAAAAAACCAGAAGCGCAGGAATAGATGAGCTCACCATGGAGACCATCCTAGCATGTGGTGAAACTGGAATAACTTGGCTCACAAAAATCTTCGAGAAAGCATGGACATTAAGGAAAGTTACCGGCGACTGGCAAAAAGCGGTCATAGTACCAATCTGGAAGAATAAAGGCAATAAAAGAGACTGTGGAATGTATAGAGGCATTTCACTGCTAAGCCATGTGGGCAAGATGTTCGCCAAGATATTGGAATGGCGAACAAGACACAAAGTTGAACCATTTCTGAGTGAGGCCCAAATAGAATTTAGAAAGGGAAGTGGATGCACCGACGCAATATTTGCTCTACGACAAATGTGCGACAGGGTAAGGGTAGAAACATCCGTGCCATTTACGAAAACAGTATAAGTACAGTAAGAACGTCAGAGGGACTCACAGAATATGGTTCGAGATAACATCCGGGGTAAGACAAGGTTGTGTCCTGACACCACTACTATGTATAATATATATATATATATATATATATATATATATATATATATAGAATTACAAAAGAGGCGAACACAGAACCAGACGCCCTAAATGAATTACTCTTCGCTGATGACCAAAGCCTGACACGAAGATGAACAAAGTCTCCAACACTAAACCACCAGATTAAATGAAGAATGTAACAATTACGACATGAAGATCAACATCAGCAAAACAGAGACAATGAAAGTAAGCAGAAAGCCAGGACCACTCAGGATACACATCAACAACTACAGTCTCAGACAGGTCCAAGAACTTGTGTACAGTACATGTACCTCGGAAGTATATTCACGGAAGATGGGCGACTGAACAGAGAAATTGAAACGCAAGTACAAAAGGCCAATAATGTTAGTTATCAGCTTACTCCACTACTGAAACATCCTAACATCCCCATGACAACAAAACTCAAAATGATCAACACCATATTCATCCCAACACTCATCTATCAATGCCAAACATGGACTACGAACGACCACGAACAAGACATTAGAGCAAAGAATTACAACATGTGAAATGCGATGCCTTTGAAAAGCAGTAAACAAGACCAGGCGAGACAAAGTCAGAAACTCAATAACCAGAGAAATGGTGGGCACGAATGATGTCATGCATCACACCCAACAACAAAGAATCAAATGGTTCGGGCATCTCATGCGATTACCAACACACCATCCAGCACAACGTTCTTACATAAAAAAAAATTCGATGGTAACAAGGCTAGAGGGCGACCGAGAAAGACCTGGATAGATGGAGTCAGGGAAACATTATAACCACCCACTGCATCCGCCTGACCCATGCTCTCAGGCTGGCGATAGAGAGACGTCTCTTTCTTCCCGCGACACCAGAAAGGGTATAAGCGGGGGATAAAAGTAAAGTAAAGATTATCTATGATCAAAACATAAAATACGGCACCGTTCACAAATCTGTCAAATGACGTCAGCTCAGAGGAGGGGGGGGGGGGGGGGGGGGGGGGTGAGGGGTAAGTGAAAAGTTGACAAAGGCTGACAAGGGGTGGGGGAGGGGGTCCTTATAAAGTTGACGTCAACCATGATGCTCCAAAACTGAGATGATACTCCAAACTTTTTGCGTTGTTTATTTGATCCTTTTTTGCATAATTTCTAATTATTTTCCTTTATCATTCTTTGTCAAAATTAACAGAATCGCATAATTTCACATTTTCTGGCTCAGTTTGCATAATTTAATAAATTTTCACATAAAACCGGGGAGACCGATAAGACCAGGGGTGTGGCTGCGGCGTATCGGTGACATGTTCACTCTGCGCCGATTATTCCAAGGGTAGAACTAGTACCGCTGAACTGGATACAGATTTGACAGGTTGGGCTTTCTGTGTCGTGCTGTGAACGAACGTCCTGTTGTAAATTCCAACATGTTGTCTTCTTCGGATGAAGAGTTTTTAATCTTGGATAGCGTTCTTTCAAAATTAAGGAAGAACCGAATTGGCGTGCAAATGCTACTTGCCTGCATTTTTTTCCCCTTTTTACCTCAATAACAATTTCTTTCCACAGCTTCTCTTTGGTCATTCTATTTGCATAAAATGTAGGCCTACCCCTTTTATCCCTTACGGGAGACCGTTTGCATACAGCGGAAATCATGGCACCATATCCATTGTTCACGTTAAAATAACAAAATACATGTATATGAAAAACTGTGCTTCTTGAACACACACACACACACACACACACACACACACACACACACACACACACACAGACACACACACACACACATACATACACACACATACACACACATGCACACACACACACACACACACACGCACGCACGCACGCATGCACGCACGCACGCACAACACAGAGAGCATAGTACTTACTTTTCAAAAACTACATTCTGTGGAAACCCATTATTACTGATCTTTTAGAATATTTCACTCACTCATATTCTTTTCGAGGAGGCTGTAGAATTTGGGTCTCTGATTTCAAAAATGTAATCAGATTTTGTCTACGATAATTCTTTCTTGAGATAATTGTCAGTTGATGAAAAAGTCCCCAGTCCAGCCCTATGACGTCACACACCCCGTGACAGCCCACTGACGGGGCACCCCTTTGCACCGAGCAGCGGCTTTCGGCGAGTAGGAATCAGAATCTCATTCCTATATTATAAAACAATTCGCCTCCGATCATGCAGATCGGCGCAGACAGTAGGCCGTGTCTCTGTGCGGTTGTAGAAATTGTATAGATAGATGGATTCCTATAACTTACGGCGCCTAGTGGTTAGGTGACAGAAATCGGCCGCCTTTGTATTTTCCCACTATGGGTAAAGACATAGTGGACACGCCTTGCTGAATTTTTCGGCTCATCTTTTTCTGATTTGATTTTTGGCTCATAAGATATGTGGTACAAACGGAGTGGAAGCGCCTTTCGGTCATTAAAACTCGTCAGCATGTCTAGATAAGCGGACGAAGAAGGTGTTTTTCAATGGTTGATGTTACCATGGTAGCATAAACAGCGAAGAGCCCGATGTCGGTATTGGGTTCATAGAATATTATTCAACTTCTGTTGCTGTAGTTTTCACCATCCTTGTCATACAGACATTTTTTTTTCAACCGCATGAATAAATACTTCCGTGTCCATTGTGCACGACGTTGTTATAAAAACGAAACCACAAACTACACACTACACACACTATACCGCGGTTGAAAAATAGTTAATGGCGCAACTTACTGTCAAACATTTCCTCAACTCTCGAATATAAAGTCTTTTTGTTTTTGCACAACGATTTTTCGATTTGTCCTAGCAGATCTACATTTTTGTAAACACCTGCTGGCTACATTCTAGAAAATCCCTTTAAAAAACTAATTTAAAAGTCCCAATGGGTGGCTTCTACAAATTTTAAAAGATTTACAGTTGGGACAATATCGCTTTTACAAGCAAGTCCGTTATTTTTTCTAATCGCAACAATATGCTTATTGAACGCATGTTATAAGAACCTTAAGTACATAAAGTGTCCACTATAAAATTCATTTCTTGGAACAAGTTTTGCTTTCAGAAAATGTCATTGGTGAGCTATGACGTAGGCCTTATGCGAATGCGAAATGTGTGTGAGAAGCAGAAAGTGTGGGGACAATCCCATTTTCCGCGAGACGGAGATTTGTAATATTTTTTACTTTTATGAAGTGAAATTTGTTTTAAAATATAGTCTCTATTATTGTAAACAAATATAATTAAGTTAAGACAAACTGATATAAACTGCAGTGCAGAGTAAGGGTGACATTGATTCACCCGTTAAAAATACATTTGAGGATAAGTCGTGCAACGAATTTTGACCACACTGTATGGACCAAGACCTATAGCTATAGTCTAGGCAACACCAAATGGACATCTTGTCGACCTCATTACACAGAATCTAAGTGGCGAATTGCTTAGATTTTTTTTGCACGCGCCCTTGAATTTAAAAACAAAAAACCAACAAAAAACCCTCAGAAATTTCGATTTTCGTGCATTTGCGACAAATATAAAGAGGTGTTTTCTTTACAATCATTAGTGTTTAATTACAGTCTGGGCGGGGCTCTTTGATAAGAACAAGAACGGAAGTTGAGTGTTAGTTGTTTTGCTTTCTGTTGTTGTTTTTTTGTATGTTTGTTTAACCTGTTTTCTCCTCGAGCTGTCTGTGTTTGCCGCAAAAATGAGTTGTTGTCAGTCCAGCGGTTAGTGGGTGACGGTGTGTTTATTCAGATTGACGAAGCTAAGTTGTGATATGATATAGTAAAATTTCTTTGATAAACTCGCACAAAAAAGTCAAGGAACAAAAATTCAAAGAAAGATTACTGAAGAACAGTTCAACCGAATTTATTCATTTTTTCACCAAAGATGCTTTCGACTCTCTAGATTAAATGTGAACAATTTCAGATTTCAACAACAACGAGAAGTTTTTGTAAAATGAGTTTAAGTCACACTGGTCGGATTTCAAAAGTCTGAACAGCCAAAGTTCTTCATGAACATTGTCAATAGTGGATGTAGCCACTCCGTTTGATCAAACACTCGGCACAGCGTCGAAGCATGGACAGGACATGCCTTCGGAGAACTTGTTGCGGTAGGTTCTGCACTCCTGGACAAGGTAGCCCAAGAATTGTTGAAGGTTTTGTGCAGGAGGGTGGTTGTCCCTTATCCACCGGTCAATGTGATCCCAAATGTTCTCTGTTGGGTTCAAATCCGGACTACAAGCTGGTCAGTCCATGCAGGTGACAGCTCGCAGCAGCAGGAAGTCCCCCACGATGCGCGATATGGCGTGGCGTTGTCATCCTGCAGTGCAGCCTGGGGTCCAATCTGCTTCAGGAGAGGAACAGCAAGGGGACGCAGGATTTCCTCCCTGTACCTTGCCAAGGTCAAATTACCCTGTATATGGTACACGGGGTGCTGTGGTAAGCTGAGAAGCTTCCCTACACCAGAACGGACCCTCCACCGTAGGGCGCCACCTGCTGGATGCACTCAGGGTGGAATAGCTCTCCTCGGCGCCTCCAGAAGTGGGCTCGCCTGTCTGGGTGCAATAGGTTGAATCTGGATTCGTCCGAGAAGACTACCTGGTCCCACTGACATTGTGTCCACTGTTATTGGCGAGCAGGCCACGCCCGGCGAGCTGCTTCGTTGGGCGGCGTGTGCCTTGGGCGCCTGGCAGGGACATAAGAAGCTAACCTGACTCTACGGATACGGTTCCTTACCGTCTCCTCGCTCTTGTGGACATTGGCTGTCACCCGTAGTTGGTCCCTGATGCAGTTTGCAGAGGTGGTTCGTGACGTCACGGCCTTTTTGACGATGAACCAGTCGACGCTGTTGTTGGTCAAACGGGGCGGTCCTGGTCGAGGTCTGTCCAGGACCCTTCCGGTCGCTCGTCATCGTTCTTGCAGCCTCTATATGACTTATGGAGACACCCCAAATCGATGTGCAAGAACTGGGAACGTTGAGCCATCTAGGAGCCAGGTAAGGGCTCGTCCTCTGTCGACGTCAGGCAGCGAGTGTTGTTAGACCATCGTGTTGTAGTGAAACATGGCAGGAAAAACGCCGGCTTATAAAGGGTTGTAAGTGAGCAATATTTACAGCTAAGACATCTGTTTAGCACATGCCAAGCTTAGTTTTAGCTAACAGTCCCTATGCCAATGTTGCTGAGTCAGAGAAATTTAGCCCATTTTTCATGCTTTTCGGCTATGTTTCAGAATGCCCTGCGCCGTCGCTATGAAGTTGGTGTCGGCAAATTTGCCGTACAGGCAAACTGTGTCTAGTCGTCAGTGCGTGTGCCAAGTTTGGTTGACCGATCATAATGGGTTTGTGAGATATTGAAGTTTGAATTTGACAGGTGAAAACACAAGCTATTCCTTGACTTTTTTGGGCGAGTTTATTTTCACAGTCTTTGAGATCGCACGCGTTTCAATTTGTTGTCGCTTTTTTCATTGATCACCATAGTTAGATTAATTAATTTGCAACTCCACCCCCCTTTAAAAAAGACCAAAAAACAAAATAAAACGTTGTCCTAAAACTACTAGACTAGTTCTCCAGGGTCGGAGGTGCTCAGTGTGACATGCCCAATAAGCGCTTCAAATTTAGCGCTCTGTTCACCCCCGGTTTTGGGTTTGACCAAAGTGTATCCGCCCCCCCCCCTTCCACTGGAAATTTATGGCTAAACCTGTACAACGACACCCTGTATTGGGGTGGTTTTAGAATGGTACCGTGCAAGCAAAAAAAAAGTATGCAGAGTTGAGGGGGATTTTTGGGGAGTTTTTTTCTTGGGTGTTTTTTGTTGTTTTTTTTGTAAGTGTTTTACGGTGCTCGCAACTGCATAAGGTCATATTTATGAGCGAGCGGGACACATTTATCATTTTCAGTTGGAAGGAAAATTTTGAATTTTGCCCTGGTGGCGGCCGAAGCCTACTCTTAACGATTTTGGACTACCAAGGGACCTTTAGTGTGCGCAACTTGCACACAGGACCTCCGAGTTTTTCGCCCTTATTCGAGAAAGCTAGTTGTAGATCTTTCTTACCAGAAGAACAAGGATGTGGCTGAGACGAAAGCAGACGACAGAACATTTTTAAAGAGCAGGAAAGGATGTGAAAGGAGAAAATTTTAGAGAAGAAAATTTACCGCCCTTATCCAGATTCGAACCCGGGACCTATTGAATGAGAGGCGCACACCTTAACATCTAGGCCACGAGAACCTCCTGGTGTTGAGTTTAGTGAGCAATTGATTACATACTAGTGATTATATAGACAGTACCTCTTTATATTTGTCTCATATACAAGAAAATCGAGATTTATTTTAGGTCTTTTAGAATTCATAGGCGCATGTAAAAAATCAGAGCAATTCGGCACTTAGTTTCAGTGTAATGAGCTCGACAAGTTGTCTATTTGGTGTTTATTTACACGTGTTGCCCAGACTCTAGCAGCAATTTGACGACTGACGCCTGAAATTTTAGTGCAGCTCGTAGTAGTCGTAGTGCACTCGCGGCACATTTTTGTTGTTGATGAGTCCTCGTCGCAAACGTTCTGCAACGACCCAACTCGAGCGGGCCTCGTAGTCAGGGGCGGCTCGTGGAGCTAAACAGTGGAAGTGCACAATTAAGCTATCGCATGCTGAAGATAGTCAAGGGCATAGTAAACGAGGCGGTGTATGATTTTAAGATTTGGGTTAGTGAGGGAGGACCTCGTTCTTTTATTTTCATTCTTTTTACTTGTTCCTTTAATTTCTAGTACTAAATTTGTTTGTTAGCTAAACATCAATTTAGTTCATCCTGTATTGGAACTGAACACTCATGCAATAACTTTCACTACTCCACTACAAAACATTCAAAGGCACAACTCATAGGACGGTCACGTTCACCTTTCTCAGGTTCACGGTAACAGTCACTTAAAATAGTGGCAAGATAGACGATGAACCAATCACAATTCACTTGAGCAGTCCGCTGGACTGCTCCGGGGCTCACATAATATTGGCAAAGAATAGCGTACGATCTATCGCTTTTATTTTTAGACAGCCTACTGCGGGCTATGTTTCAGCACTATACGGCAGGAGCACATTTGAGATGTGCCGGCTTATTAATATTAAATGTACCGCCAAACTCGCTACGAGTGTCGTCATCGCGTGGGTTATCCCCAAAAGCGATTTATAGTTCAGGTTACACTGTTGAATATCCTATTATGTTTAGCTAAAGCGCATGGACTTTGGCATGTCATAATAGATGTTTTACGGCGCTATAGACACAGACATGACAGTTATGGCGCCAGTGAGGACATTGTTTTGATATAATATTTGGCTAGTGTTTGTTTCTGGCTTCTTTTATTTTATTATTGCAGGTGTTTTACGTTATAGAACATTAACAATTTTACGGCGGCACTGCACGACCGTGCTCTATGGACGAACCGCGCCTGCTCATAGTTCTTTTGTAAATAAAATATAAAGTCTGTCATCATAAAAAAGATGGGCCATGAACGTTTGCTCGTCGCTTTGGCGGCGGGTCGGAGCCCACTCTGTCTGTACACTATGACAGAATTAGACTTTAAAATGTTGAATCCACACTGAACCCTTTTTTTTTTGCATCCCGCGTCATCGTTGTGTAAAAGGACATACTGCTAATAATTGTTTTGTGCTTGTCAACATGTATGACTTGGCCCTCAAGGGCACACACGTTTGTACCAGCAAGGTATTTTCTACCAGTGGTGTATGTTTTTTTTTTATGGGGCTTGTTCTTTTTATACCTCTTCATTCATTACATGTGGATGGTTGGCGGGTGCTTTGCTGTGGTTTGCTCCTTCTTTCCTATTAAACATCTGCCGTCTTTATCTCCCTTCCTTCTTTTTTAGTGTATGTTACTCTCTTGTAAAACGTAATATACTATTTTTTATTCTTCGGCACTTATATGACCTTATTGTGTTGCAAGTGCGGTAAAACACTTACTAAACCTAAAAAACTCATAACATAATTTTTGCTGTGAACCAGACGGCTGTGTTTGTCTCCAAGACCACTGATAATTTCTCGTCCGCTGTTTCAGCTGACAACTATGTTATTGTTATAATTGTCAATTTTGTAAACTATTGTTGTTATTTTGTTTTACTAAGACTTTTCCTTATCCTTCCATTTTTTGTTTCTTGTTTTTTGTTCTTTTTCATTTCACAAAGCTTAACTTATTAATTATTATTGTAAAGCATGTCGTCGTGAGGACGAATGTGAGTGCTTTTATTGTACAAGGCTCGGGTGCTCACTCCGTTCCACAATGGGAGGACAAATAAACAAAGATGCGTCCAGCTTATCAGAACACATCAAGGTTTAGATAGAGTTTAGCTTCTCAAAAAGCCTATACAATACTAGCACCTGTGGGGAGGAGGGGTTGTTTGTTTGTTTGTTTTGGTAAGTGTTTTACGGCGCTTGCAACTAGATATCTAGGTCATAATATGAACGCGCGGCACACATTAAACATTTTCAGTTTGGTAGAAATTTTGAATGTTTAACCATGTGGAGGCTGAAGCCTACTCTTATCGCTTTTAAGACCACCAAGGGATCTTTAACATGCGCTACGTCCGAGATTTTTTGGCCTTATCCGAGAAGGCTAGGTGCTAGATACTGCCTACCATAAGTTTAGGGGTATGGCTGAAAGACAGCAGTAAGAGGTGTAGTAGTAGAAAGGCTTCAGATAGAATCAGGAGCCAAGAGGAGGGGGGCCAGGGGGAAAGGGTGGAGGGGGGGGGGAGGGGGGGGACAAAGAGTGGAGACAAAAGCAGACGACAGAACATGGTTAGAGAGCGGGAAAGGGGATGAAAGTAGAACTTTTAGAGAAGAAAATTAATTTTCTGTCGCTGTCTCGTTTCAAACCCGGAACCTATTGAAAGAGAGGCAAACACCGTAACCTCTAGACCACGAAATCTCCTAGCACCTGTGGTAAAACACACTGATGTGTTCGTTGTTACAACTAGGCATGCACAAAAATGAATATATTCTTGTAACAAATAACCAGAGTGTAACAACCGATCGCACAAGTTACTTAACACGTTAGGAGGACAAAGAAATTGAATTGCTTCAAACTTTTCAGAACACATTTAGGTTTATTTAGAGTTTAAACGGGACCAGAAGCCTATAGAACGCTAGCACTTAATTTTTTTTACCAATACAGAGAATGTAACAACCGAGCGCACAAGTTACTCTAGACAGTGGGAGGACAAAGAAATAAAGAAGCTTCCAGCTTTTTAAAAACACATTTAGGTTTGGATAGAGTGTAGCCAGGCAAAACATCCTATAAAATGCTACCACCTGTGGTAAAATACATTTATGTGTTGATCATTTCAACCAGGCATGCACAAAAATTAACAGATTATAATAAATACATAGAGTGTCACGACCAACCGCCCACATTGCTAAAATGGTTCGAGGACCAAGAATGAAAGACGCTTCCAGCTTTTAAGAACATAATATCCAGGTTTGGATAGGGCTTAGCCGGTCAGACAAACCTGTAAAATTCTAGCGCATGTGGTAAAACACAAACAATATGTTGGTTGTTACAATCAAGTATGCACAAAAGCTAACAGACTATGACCAATGCTGAGAGTGTAACGACCAATCGCAAAAGTTTTCAAAACAGTAGGAGAACATAGAAATACAGATGCTACCAGCTTTTCAGAACTCATTTAGGTTTGGATAGAGTTTAGTCGGGCAAAAAAGCCTGTAAAGTGCTAGCACGTGTGGTAAATCCCAATCATGTACATTTACATGCATTGGTTGTTATACAAAATATAACTAGGCATGCACACAAAAAAAGATAATAACGAATACTGGGAATGTAACAACCGACTTCACAATTTTTTTAAACTGTAGGAAAACATGGGAATGAAGAAGCTTTCAGCTTGTAAGGGGGATCCAGTGGCTAAGTGAG
>NW_004797431.1:130888-134284 GCF_000002075.1 Aplysia californica | reverse complement strand
AGAGAGAGAGAGAGAGAGAGAGAGAGAGAGAGTTTGTCCTCATTTTGTGGGTGCAAGGTTAGAATCGGACACCTATGACAATATCATACTACCTTAGATTAAGCGCTACCCGAAACTTAACACGTTCATGTGTCCTCGACATCTGCGTCCTCGGCCAGTAGCGCTGTTGTGTGTAACCGAGAAGGCACGAGTTCGGTCCCCGAGTGGGGATGAGAGGGTCAGAACCCTGTCTACTAATTATTCTAAATTGTGTCGATGGGGGCGTAAAACCACATACAGTTTAAAAAAGAAATTAACCGTGCATGTGCGCCAACACCGAGTTTGCGATAAATAGAAACTTTGTAAATTCCTTCTCGTTTTCTGTGTAATTTAAGAATAGACCACCTGGAAATTTCGCGCCGTGAACACCATCAGTTTTGTTCGAATTTTCTTACGAGGGTTACATATTGGTTACACTTTAATTAGGGACACATACAGTAAAAGTAAGTTTTACGTAATTTGGCAAATACACGGTTAGAATCGGACATCTATAATAATATCATACTACCTTAGGGTAAGCGCTACCCGAAGCTAAATACGTTCATGTGTCCCCGACATTTGCATCCTGCGTCAGTAGCGCTGTTGTGTCTAGCGGTTTGGGGCTTCGCTGTCGCACGCAGAAGACACGAGTTCGATTTCCAGAGGGGTAATTTTTATCGTGTATCTCGTTCTCTCTGCTGGGATGCAGCCCCTTCAACTTTGGTTGGCTTTGGCATGGTAGATTACGAACGAGTCAGATAAAATAATCAGCATACCGAGAGAGACAGGTATAGAAATGATTTAACACCTCTTTCAATACTGGAAAGATTAATTAAGAGATTTGACTTCAGAATGAAAGGTCCACCTTCGATAGAACCTAGATAGTAAGATACAGATCATTGAAAACTCACCAAACAGGGTAAGTTCAAGGAAACTCCTTAGGGCTTTCGAACCAGGTCCATCTCCACAATAACCCACGGATATTTAACTGAGGTAACAGCACGCCTACAGAGCGAGGAAGAAGGCGTAAGGCGACATGATACATGTATAAAAAGACGGAGGATTGATTTTTTAAAAACGGCACAAAATGAACGTAGTCACAAGCTCACATCGTGAGATACATAGAGCCACTGTGAGCATGCAAAATGACTGCTGTTACTGTTACATCTCTGGTGCAGAAAAGAATTAGAAGACAATACCCAAAACAGATTTTACACAAATTCACGAATATAAAATGGTTAGCTTTCCAAAGTCATGTTTAGATCACACTGAAGAAACCAATAATTCCTACTACCTTAGAATTACAAAGTTTTATCTTACATTTGTTACTAAGACCATGACCCCAGAAACCAAATGTTCTACCTGCTCTGTCAAACTCGTAAGATTATTCGAAATCATTATCAAGATATTCAGAGAATTGCATTCGAAAAAGCTTGACGTGTTGTGAAACTCAAAAGTTTTTACGTCATATTTCTCAAAATTAAGCACTGAGCAGATACATGTAGAATGAATTTTGTACCTACCGCGAACTAACACCCCCCCCCCACCCCCTCGGTTCCAACTCCATTGTTTTACGTAAATGTTAGAACTAATTTTTCCTTGCATATTTCTCTTAGTTCTGACATCATCGACCGCGACTGTGGTGGCCACGTATAGGAACCCTCGCTCTTCATGTATAACTACCCTGTAAAGAATGTCTTCGCCACGCTATACCCCACGCTTTTATTGATTCCCTATACGCCTTGTGCATAGTTCATGAGAGGGACAATAGCCCGACCATAACTTACAGTATTCTCCATTGGCATCACTACTTTACCCTCCCCACCACAACCGAGAAAACATACACTACTACAATAGACAGCAACATTACAATGGACCTCAGCTGCCACCTGTCATCATGGCTGTATTCGCCCTCGGTCAATACTTCGAAGTTTTATTTCCTGAAATTGTTGAATACTATCTATCTATCTATCTATCTATCTATCTATCTATCTATCTATCTATCTATCTATCGATTTGTAAGCCCCCCACCCCCCTGTGCCCCATTAATTTTTCTTTAATTTCACAAAACATTGCTGTTTTCTTTCTTTCTTTCTTTCTTTCTTTCTTTCTTTCTTTCTTTCTTTCTTTCTCTCTTTCTCTCTTTCTCTCTCTCTTTCTTTCTTTCTTTCTTAGTATATCTGTCTTCATAATATCGATCTGATTTTTGTCAGAGGTTTACCACAGATCTATGCTCCACATTTCATGGTCTCTGCGTCCCCCCTCCCCCTCTTCCCCAAATCCCCACCGCTACTCAAAGTCTGCTTTATGTTCAGTGCATTGCAAATTTAGGAAAGAAATTACCATTAGGTGCATTTTCAAAGGCATTGATGTTCCCGAATAAAACAAACATTAACTAGGAAAATAACAAACTGCAAAATATATTTTAAAAAAGAAAAAAAGAAATAGGGGTACGTATCAGAAGTTGTGAAAGGTTTGCTGAGACTTCCAAAAATATAAACAAATTACCACTTCCTAGACTGTTTGAATATCTAGGATATATGATAACATCTGATGCCAAATATTCCACAGAAATAAGACGGGGAATTACAATGGCTATTGCTGGTTTCAATAAAATGATTCCAATCCTGAAAAATAGAAACATCTCAATGAACACCAAAATGAAAGTTCTGAAATGCTATGTTTGGTCAACCCTTCTATATGGCTGTGAAGGCTGGACAATCACTAAAGACAGTGAAAATAAAATAGTAGCAACATACATGTCGTTTCTTAGGAGACTGCTAAGAGTATCGAGGAAGGAAAAGAAATCAAACGAGGTAGTGCTTGATGAAGCCCAAGTGGGACGCTCAATGTTAAAAACAATCAGGAAACGACAAATGCAGTTTTTAGGACTCATAAATAGACATAAGGGTCTTGAACCTCTAGCTCTCACTGGCAAAATTGAGGGCAAGCGAGGCAGGGGAAGGCCCAGAACAACATACTTAGGGAACCTAAACAGGAAAAGATCAGGGAAACCGTCACTTTTTGAGAGCATCCGAGCAAAGGAATGAAAGGAGAACTATGATCGCCGATGTCTGTCGCAGATCAGGAACTGGATGATGATAATGATCACTTCCTAGTACCGGAGGACAACCACCCCCACCCCCTTCCTCCTCCCCTTTTCCCCTCCCCCCTCCCTTCTCATCCCCGTGAATGCCACCCGAAGGTGTGGATCGATTAGTGATACCAACCGCGTTTTGTCCAGCTTTTGATTATGACTAAGCAGAAAGTCAATAGTAAGTAATCGATAGCCGACCAGTTTCCCTGACTTCACATTTTGGAGGCTTCAAAGGCAACAGAAATGCTTACTTTATGTTTTGTGTTATAACATGACTATAT
>NW_004797431.1:127982-129883 GCF_000002075.1 Aplysia californica | reverse complement strand
CTCTCTCTTCCTCTCTCTCTCTCTCTCTCTCTCTCTCTCTCTCTCTCTCTTTACAGTATTTTCATTAATACCAGTGAGCCAATTCATTAAAATTTGTTTATCGACAAAACAAGGACATTGTGAGAAATCCTCCTGTCGCATGTCCGTTTATCACCTTTTAGCATTCGTCCGCTTATTAAAAAGTAAAAAATGAAATTGTTGTGTTGTTATTTTACAGTCCTGTGAGAAGTGGTACCATAGAAGGTGTGTTCGTCTATGTGAGCCAAGTGCCTGGGCGTTCTGGTCAGAATGCACTGAAGAGGGGATATCTGTTTACCATCTGTGTTGGGGATTCCTTTGCTTACCAGGCACGGATGCTTCTCATGCATGAGGTTCACATTGAAGTTCATATTGTCTATATAATATTAAAAAGAAAGGTTCTGTGTGTGTCTGTGTGTGTGTTGAGGGTGGCGTCCACACCTCTGTACATGGCGATTTGAAACTTACAATGCAGAGATATACCCAGTCAACACGAGAACATGAGTACCATATGCCAAATGAATGTTATGGGCTCAGCCCTTTTTTATGGGTCTTATATGGGATTTATAGAGGGGGGTATATGCAGGATGTTTCATGAACTTTGATATCAGTTCAGATGTACATATTATTATGACAGAAACTACATGATCAGGGTAAATCAAACTAAACAGGCTTAATGTTGGACATTATAAGATTTATTCCAAAAAATTTGAATGAGAAATTCAAAGATAAGGATTTCATAGCCGATTTCACATACGTTCAATAAGCGCTCCGCCTTAGACACAGTAAAAACTCCCTCCTTTAGTAATTGATTGACCCCCCCCTCCCGTACACACACACTTCTGTAAAATGTTGTGCTGTGTTATCCTCGCCAAGATTGATTGACTGTGCGCCTTTGTACTATTAACACGTTGCTTTTCGGCTTTCAGGCCTTCAGGCGGCTCACATTGGCTACATCAAGTTGCGTAAAGTCGCAGCTCGAGAAGAGAAGCTTTTACATACCAGTATCAAAGTTGGCATTCAAAAGAACTCGTCTTCTTCGGTAACAGCACCAGTTGACAAAACAGCAAAATCATGAATGCAGAAACCTGGGCAGTCCAGGGTACCACAGACTACACCAGGTGATGGTAGCTGCCCTTTTCTATGCCACAAGCATTGCTCTTGTAGGAAACTGTTCATTGAGCACTGAGCTAAGGTACAAGACGGCTTTGGCAATGGTGCTTTACCCGAAAGATGTTTCACACCTGCCCAGGTTCAATGGACATTGTGTCGCCCTCCTATAAATTTGCGGCGGAAAGTTGCTCAAAAACGTCAGAGTTCTCAAGTGCATGGACCCTAATGACACTGTCATTAGTTATCAGCCGTCCAATCAAAAGTTTTTACCTCCCCCCCCCTCCCCAGAAAATGGACCCACTGACAAAGTATGTGGAATATTGAACACAACATTTGCACACAGGGACTATAGAGACAATGACTCAACACACCAAATATGTATCATGAAGTCGACTATTTCACAAAGGGAGCGCGGAACCAGAACATGGACCCACAATCATTTTGTACCGATAGTCCCCGCAAACCATGGAGAAGTCCCTGTCTGTCTCTTACAAACTCTATATCTCCCTCTCTCTTATTAAACTTCTCCTCCCCCCCCTCTCTCTCTCTCTCTCTCTCTGTGTGTCTCTGTCTCTCTCTCTCTCTCTCTCTCTCACTCTCTCTCTCTGTCTCTCTCTTACAAACATTTTCTGTCTCTATCTCCTCTCTCTCTCTCTAATAAACCTTTCTCTCTTTAGCCTTGATTCTTCATGGATATCACAGTTTCGGTAGGTTTCGGTTGGTTTCGGAAAAAAGAAGCACCGAAAGGGAGCACTAATGCAAATGCTGCC
>NW_004797431.1:123483-126090 GCF_000002075.1 Aplysia californica | reverse complement strand
CACATTCACACACACACACACACACAAACACACACACACACATAACACACACACACACACACACAAACACACACACACATAACACACACACACACACACACACACACACAAACACACACATTCCACCAATGGCAACCCAGTGGGTGGTTGGTAGGTGCTCTGATGTGGTTTACTCCTTCTTTCTTATCAAACATCTATCGTCCGTATCTCTCCTCTTTTTTGTGTACGTTACTCTCTTGTAACACATTTATTCTTCGGCACTTATACAATCTTATTGTGTTGCTAGTGCCGCAAAACACTCACTAAAACAAATGGCAACCCATCAGGTTGCTTTGTCAATTGAGGTTACTTGACATGCTCATATGACAGTAGTCCGCTAACCACATGCGTCCTCAGACAGGTACGAACAGGTACATGTACTTTCTGTTTAAGTCAGTGACTTCCAAGTCAGATCCGATTATTCAGAATCAAACAGTGCTGTCAACTTTAGGATTTGGCTTCGAGTAGTTTGGTGAAAACACAAGAGATCTTTTCTTTATTGTTTTGTTTTTCCTTTCCACGAAGATTGTGTGGCTATTTATAGCCTCCCTCCTCCCCCCACCCCACGCCCCCAAACCAAATGAAATATGTGAGGCATAGTGGTGAAATCAGGCACTCGTCAAAATAATTAAATCGGAGAAACAGGCACGTTTCTGTCAATACGGCACTTTTTATCGAATTTTGGTTTTTAGGCTCAACCTCTTTTATGTTCACGTAAAAACACATTTCCGGGTGAATATTAGTGAAAAACGTTGATTAAAGGCACAAATTGTGTCATTTTTAAGTTTTCAAGGACTCTCTAGCTATTAGAGCTACCAAACGTTGACGGCCGTTTTACTCGCTAATTTCATAATTGAAATAAGACAACCTCACCCCTTTCAATCGCAAATATCTTGACTTCTAATATTCAAGATAGATGGGTATTTTTTCATTGAAAACAAAGCAAATAAAAAAACTTTCAGATTATACCATAACTCTAAATACCCAAAAATTGACGAGCGCCTGATTCCACCACGTCCTGACACATATATGTTAAGACTGCCTATCAGCTCAGTCCAATCTGCATTCTTTGTCTCCAAGCCAGCTCTGCCCATAATAATAATAGCTGAGCTAAAGTAAAAGAATGCACTGTATGCTTTTTCTATCCAGTCAAGTCAGGTAGATCAGCATTTTTTGTCCAAGTCCAAAGCTTTACCCCTAGACAAGGGTGCTAACTCCTCCTCGTTTTTTATTTCCCACCCCCCTAGAGGTCACACATCATCATTATCAATGACTTTCACCCCTGGCAAGTTATAGGCCACATACAAGCTCCTTCTATTTATCTCGGTCCTGGGCCATCCTTCCAAGCTTGTTCCAAGGGAGCTTCATCTCTCTCATGTCCCTTTCCACGCATCTCCTCCATGTTTCCTGTGGCCTACCCCTGCCTAGTGCTCCCTGTGGGTTCCACTGCAGCGACTGTCTTGTGATGTTTACGCTGGGCTTTCTGAGGGTGTGTCTCATCCATCGCCACTTTCTTAGTCCTATTTCTACTTCTATATCCTTTTGTCCTGTCCTTTCCAATAGCTCTACATTTCTTATTCTATCCTGCCACTTAATCTCTAGGATACTCCTCATACATCTGTTGATTAAAATCTGAACTTTATTCAGCACTGTCTTTGTTGTCTTCCAAGTTTCGCAGCCGTAGAGGAGCACATACTTGACATTGTAATTAAGAATCGAATTTTGGTGTGCAGTGAGATGTTGCTTGATTATCAGACTTTTGATAATTGATTGAAAGCTGACCTTGGCTTGGCGGTTCTTGATTTTACATTTGCCTCGGCTCCACCTTTATCATCGATGACACTTCCAAGGCTGGTAAAGTAGTCCACTTCTTCCAGGGGAGTGTCTTCCACTGTCACAGCAGGACTTAAAGCTTTTCCTAGCTTCACTACTTACGACTTGCCCGGATGTAGACGTAGACCAAAACTCCTTGATAGGCTGTTGAGCTCCTTGGTGTTTTCTTGCATCTGAGCATAATATGTGCAAGAGAGCAGTGCAAGGTCAGCGGCAAAGTCCTAGTGGTCCTGCTGCTGCCAAGGGATTCACTGTATTCCAATCCGCTTGCCTCTGGTGGCTTCTTTCATGACCCAGTCAAATGCCAGTATGAAGAGAAAAGGTGAGAGCAAGCATCATTGTCGCACTCCTGTCTGTACCTGGAATGATTCTGAGAGTTGTCCTTCGTGGAAGACTTGGCAGACTTGGCAGAGAGGTCACACAGATCGTAATTAATTTTGTGTTACGAGATAGTGAACTCAGGCGCTCGTAGATTTTTGGATATATGGGGTAGTCGGTATAATTTATAGACAAATCCTTTGCCTTGTCGTTGATGCAAAAATATGCATAAATCTTGAAAAGAAGTCGATATTTGCAACTGAATGAAGTGGGGGACGCATTTGTGAGAAAATAGCCGTCAAAGCTTTGTGACTTCCAAAGCTTTATACCTTGGTTATTGCAAATTTACATTTTTTAGGCCTTTAGTTACCTTGTTTTCGAGAAACATCCATGCATGAATGTGTTCTAAAAAGGGCA
>NW_004797431.1:117037-121956 GCF_000002075.1 Aplysia californica | reverse complement strand
TCTTTTTTAAGAGCATTCGAGCAAAAACAATCAATGGCGAACCGCGCTAGCTGATGTCTGCTCCAGATCTGACACATCCCAGCAGTGTTGACAAAAAAGACTGACAGAAAGGAGAGATGAAGGTCGAGTTTTACAAGATCGTAATGTAGCTTGCTGAAGGTGCATGGACTGATGGTGTTTCCTGAATAGCAATGGCCTCGTTAGCCTCTCTGGCTATCAACACAAGGCATAGAATCTACAATGAAAAGCAACCCAGCATTATAAATACCATACCTCAGTCGTCTCATGTGACGCCTAAAGTCTCAAGTGGTTAGTCAATGCAGGCTTTCACGAAATGTCAAACATTCGTCGGTGACACGGTGTTTAGGTGAGTGGTTACTGAGGTGTGTCCTTGAGGAAACAAGATAACCCTAGCTAAAAAAAACCTTATTCCCTCCCCCGCCTCCCCACACACCCAAACTAGGGAGCAGCACTGTGGCAACCAGCATTTATGTTTGTTTCAGTATATTTATTTACAGGGTGATAAAAAAAATTTAAAAACAAAACGAACAAAAAAACAGAAAACAAAGAAACAAAACAAAACAAAAACAAAACCTGTAGGGCTACAACATTTTCTGTAAAAGTTTTACTCCACACTGGAGTTTTACGTTTCAAATTTGAACACAACATTTGGAAGTCAAAAGGAATTTTTCTGATATTCATTTTCTAAAACTCCACAATATAGTTTTGCTATAAATAGTGCGTAAAAAATTAACAATTTTCAGCTATGTCCCCATTTTATGTAGCATGACGCACTAATTCGCATTAGGCCTACCATTAAGTCCCAACGATCGCGTCATATATTGCAAGACTGTAGTAGTCTAACAGGCCAACAGAAGTTTGCAGATAGTTTTTCTCAAATGTACTTTGCCCACTGAGATCATGGGTAAGATTAGTAACGAGCAGAGACCTTTTTATATTGAACACTTCCTGACCGCCAACTGATTACGTAAATTTTGCACAAGGTACGGTAACAATGTTATAGTGCCCTTAAGGCTAGGCGCGCACAGGGCAATTTTAGTTTCGCAACACTTGTTGTCTCCGGACAGCTTATTTTATGCACAGCGAGCACAGAGCTAAGCAACAGGAAACAGAAGGCTGTCATCATTACTGACGTCCTCATTTGGACGCAATGGACTTCCACGACGCAGTTGTCTGAGCTCTTGTGTTTGCACTTAGAAAGAAGAAAAGGAAAAGCAGTTTTGAGTTCACCCTTTGACCAGTCAGAGGTTTTTTAAAAGGCATGTTGTCAAACTGCACGAACGTTTGAAAGAATACCCTCCCAAGTTTTTGAAAACTATTATAGTTTGAAATGTTGTTGAAGAGAACAGGCTTTTTTTCAATGATAGAAATAACATTTTTAATCAAAATTGGATCGCTATCCATTTTCTTTTCTTGAGGAAGTGAAACAATGTATTGTGTGTACCTCTGTCAAGTCTGTTGTGCTGAGTGAAAAAATGTGGAGAGTGGCGAGGCCTTGTCGAGCCCGGAGACAGTTTTGTTGCCTGTGCGCGCTGTATGTCACTTTGGTATGTAACACAGGAGATTTGGGCAACAGTTGCGTTGCCTGAAAGTTGTGACAAACACAAACTTTTCAGTCTCCAAAAACCCGAGCTGCCTGTGCTTATCTACTCCATTGTCTACATTTGAGAGACAAAACAATTGCGCAACTAAAGTTGCCCTGTGTGCCCCTAGCCTAATGCCTTCTTTGATGCCTAGGGTGGAAATGGTCCTTCAGTTAGGACCCGTAGAGAATCAGACAGAAAAATTCCCCGACAAGACGACCACTTCAGATCAAACACGCACCGTTCGCACCCCTTTAAACGTCACCAGGGTACATAATTCGGAAGATAAGCCTCACGTAAGACGTCTGTCCATAGACGATGTTTGCAGTAAGGACTTTCCTTCATCTCAACTGTCAGTATTTTCAAGGCAGATCTTCATCTACGACTGTACTATGTTCTTGTTCGCGAAGCTACCATGGATCAGAGGATAGCAAGGTGTTCATGATTTCTCCATCGTATTGAAAAGCGCGAATATTCCTCTATGACATTTGATTCCTTGGCAAAGCCCATATTCACATATTATGTTAACTCCACAAAAAAACTATTCGGGCAACCTCACCCACCAACCTACTGTCTTTAGAAGCAATCTCATACTGTAAGGTGTACAGAGTGTGTAGCTTTGAGTACTCATGGTTAGGTGGATCTCCGTGTTTGGCCATCACTGAGCACAACGAACAACGGGTTAAAATGTGACGAGTTCATAGGAGGACATAATAATATAGAGCACTAGTTCTCGGAATTCCAGAATTTTTTTCTAAAACTTAGTAGTAAGAGAAAGACAAATTATTGTTAAAATGTTACAGGGATAGAAAGATTAGGCTTTAAAAAGAAAATGAAGGGAAAAAAACTTAGTATTCATTTCTCATGACTCTCCTTAAATCACAAGATCTTTGTCATGTAATTTGGTGCATTTTGTGATTATATGTGGGTTTTATGAAAGCCATTTCCGTTTTTGAAAACTGTTTCTTCTATATTAATTTTATGTCAAACAAATTGTCTGAATAAATTATATCTCATCCAAATTACAACAATCTAGTACAAATTTCGTGCGAGATATTCAGAAAAAAAAGGTTCCGTGCTCGACACGAAACCATTAGCTCATAAACAAAAATAAAATTAATACTAATGAAAACATGGTATGTTATGTCCAGGTTTTGTGTGGTATTTGTAACTGCTCTGCTCTTCAATCTGTTTGAAAATATCAACAGAAGATGTTGTTCATGGCAGAGACGAAAATATTTTCTTTTCATTAAATATTCAATACATGTCCATGCCATCAATGTTGATGCACTTTAATATACACTCAAACACACTTTTGCGGTTCTCTGATTTCGCACAATTTTGCCAAGCCTGATTTTTATTTTGAATGGACATATCTCGGGCGTCTCTTCACATAGATGAAATATTAATGTGTCAGATGATGCACAACTTATTCAGCTTTAAATTGGTATGCTGCGTGAGCGGGTAGTGCAAGGCTTTATCACGATGATTGGGTGATTACATTTTCAAGTTTCTTTTGAACGCCATTATATTATAATTATGCAGTTTGTCCCCCCCCCCCCCCCCCCAAAAAAAAATAAGCACTTTTCTATGGTTATACTTTTGTACTGGTGAAGTCGACTTGAAATAAACCATTGCATAATATAAGTCAACATTTAAGTTGAATACCAAACTTTTGTGTGACCTTATTGTGCTTCAAGTGCCGTAAAACTCATACTAAAGCTAAAACTAAAGGAAATTCCGTAACTTTTTCAACAATATGAACTTCGCGGTAACATCATAGACTCCCAATCGGGTAGCCGCTGAGTGGCCTGTCAACAAGTGTCTTGTGTAGAGGACTTCAGTGAAATTTCTCGTGTCGTCTTGTCTCGGTCGAGTAAGCAAATACCCTCTGCCGATTAGTCGTTGGTACTGTGTACTGACTGTAGGGCACGGTACCACGCTCTACCTTCGGAACTTATTTGTACTACTATTATAACCAAATTGGGCTGGACTTACAACAGTGAGACACAACGAGCTGACAACTAACTACCGAATGCCTTCTTGTGTGTTCTGTGTTGCCCTTCCGTCATACAAAAGACCCGAATAGACAATTGACTCTTCTGGAGACCCCTACAACTGTAAGTTTTACAGTACCTACTGTTTTGAGTTATTTTATTATTTTGATATCGTTGGAATACAATTAGCTCTACATAAAAGCGACATTGTTCCAGGATGGGTCATAATGTTTTATCAAAGTTTGAAAAAGAAGTCTTAGAGAAATATTTTCTTACAAGACAACACATTATACTGCGGTCAAAAAATTGTAGCGTAACTTATTTTCAAATATCTCCTTAACCAATGACTTATATCATTTTGTTTTAACTGCTGAGGAATTTTTTTTTCAAACACCTGTACACTGTATTTTAGAAAATTCCTTAAAAAATACAAATTAAAAAACCCAGTCGACGATTTCTACATATTTTAAAAAGTTTACAGCTGGGGCAATATTACTTTTAAAGGCAAGTCCGTCATTTTTTCTTTCTGTTCGTGACATTATGCTAATTGCACGCTTGTTTTGAGAGCCTCTAGTGCAAAATAAAAATGTCTTCAGTATAAAATTAATTTCTTGGAACCAGTTTGTCAATAAAAAGTATAATTGGTGGGCTGTGACGTAGGCCATATATATGGGTATACAAAATGTATGGGAAGTGCAGTGAACAACCCCATTTTCCGCATGACGGAGATTTGAAGCATTTTATATAATTTTTTGAAGTTAATTATTTTAATCTAGCCTCAAATGCAGTAGAAAATTTTGATTTACTAAAGACAATTTGATACAAACTCCTGTGCTAAGTTTGGGTGACATTGATTTCATTATTATAGTTATAGAGGTAATTGAGTATACGTTGCGCCACGAATGTTTTGACCACACAATAATTGAAATTTCCCTCTTGCATTCCCCTTCGACTATACGCCACAGTCTTTGAACATAATACATGTATTAAACTGTAACATTGAATCACTGACCGCAGGCCTTCCTATCATTTCTTCAGAAAAGTATGATAGCAAGCGAGTATCTATTTAGAAATATATCCGCAACAACAAACAAACAAGGTAAAAATAAGAAAACAACAACATAATAATAACAATAACAAAAAACAAAAGCAGGATGATATGTGCCACGTTGTGATGGAATTGTCAAAAGGCATGTGAAACCGTGGTGACAAAGTTGTCATTTTACAGTCAAACTTTGCGTGACCCACAGTAATGTAATATAGGCTTTTGAAGATATGCATGTATAATGTATCACTGTGTTGTTGTTTTTCGGGGGGG
>NW_004797431.1:113389-116937 GCF_000002075.1 Aplysia californica | reverse complement strand
TCATAGTCAACAAGAGATGTTCACCTTTGCAATTATTAGTAACAATTGACTTTTGTTTTTAACCTCCCCCCCCCAGACACACACACATCTGCGTCATCTTCACGTCCATCCTTACACGAGTTTTAGAATCAGTGTCTTGGGCCCCACGCACACTAGCTCTCATTGCACGCTAGCAAGTATACAAATGAGGCATTTTCACCCCTTTGTTGCTCTCCATCGTGATAAATGAAGATTGTGTTATAGTATGCGCAGGCCCTTACTTTGTAGAAATGTCAATATTTAGCAATGGGAAAAAGACACAGACTTGGCGAGGCACATAGAGTTCGTCATTTGCATTTTATGACTCACAACGACATGTCTTTCAACAGTTGCTGAGATTAAGAACAGGGGCGGCTCGTGGGTCTAAAAAGTGGGCGTGCACAATTAGGTTAAAGCAGGTTGAAGATAGTCAAGGGCATGTAAATTAGATGTATTCTTCATCCTACCTGTTTTGAGAAAATCTATTTGAAGAAGAAGCTTTCCTTTCGTTCTTTGGCTGGAGCAAAAGTGTCCATTATTCGTTGGTGTTGTTGTGTTTGCGTCTCTTGGAAGCGTTTTTCTCTGTTGTCTGTCTTGTTGATGGAACAAGTATACTGTTTCTCATTTCATCGACAGCTACTTTAAACGTATCTAGAACTTGTTAGGTTGCTATGGGCGTTGTACTTCTGTGTTAGAGGTTCCCATAAACAGCGTCAACGCGCGTGTATACTTTGTTGAAAAAGTGCAAAAAGAAAGAGAAATGTGTCGCTCTTCAATACATTCAGGATACCATCGTGAATGGAATCATC
Organism: Aplysia californica; assembly: GCF_000002075.1. NCBI lineage: Eukaryota > Metazoa > Mollusca > Gastropoda > Aplysiida > Aplysiidae > Aplysia > Aplysia californica. Next base: position 116,110 of record NW_004797431.1, on the reverse strand, counting down.
GTCCCAGTGCTCAAACTGAATTTGTTCAAGACAGTGTGTCCTTTCCAAATGAAAACTAATTAGTCGAGACTGTAAATTCCACTTTGTTTTAGACGGCCATGGAATATTCCGGTGACAAACGCAGTTGCATTTTGTAGAGTGGGCAAAAAATGTCGAAGGGCCTGCATAGCATTAGCGAAAAATACCTCAGTTCCCCGACAAATCACCCTTTTCATGACCGCGAAGGGCGAGTTCGTGAGTTTATACACTAGATAACCTTACACAATACGTGCCTGTTCTTTCTCACCAGTTATTTATTGTGAGACGTTGCAATGCTATGACCTACGACTAGCTGCGCTGCTATGTCTAATTGTCCAAAAGTATTAACGGCATTTTTTACGTGCGCTCTTGATGACTTTCGACTTTAATGCGTTGTTTCTCATGGACAAGATCAATAAAACCTGTCTTAATCTACTTGGGGTCTTCAGTTTCAAAAAGCAGACAGGAGAAACAGTAGGCCTAATCTAGGTCTACAAGGAGTATATTTTGTTGTGTAAGCCACTCCACTTTTTATTCATTGTATTATTTTGATTTTTAGTTTGGTGAGGATTTAATTCATTCACTCTCTTCTTTTTACTTTGTTTGGTGAACTGAATTTATTTGCAATCAACTTCATTCATCCTGCATTGGAATACGCACTCGAGTAATAAAACTTTCACCACTACACCATTCCAACTTCTAACACAATGACCTAATTACGTAATGTTGACTTCGCTCAAGTTCAGGGTTACAGAGGTGGGGCTAGAGATATAAATGGCAAAACAATGGACCAATTGCACATCGATGGGAGCACTCCGGCGGATTGCTCCAAAGCTATCATAATACGGGCATTCAATTGTGTAGGCTGTCGTGAACTGGTTTGAGATTGTGTTATTTTTAGACTGCCTCTTTGGGCTTTGTCCGGATGGTGCACATCGAGATTGTGCCGCCTTATTAATATTTATGAGCTAAGAAACTCGGTCAAAACGTCATCGTTGTTTGGATTGTCCCATAGAGCAATTTCCGAAATAGATTACACCACTGAACATACTATTTTTTACTTGGGTGAAGCAAAAGAACTTGGTATGGTATATTAGATGTTGTAGAGCTGTTGTAGATGTTGTAAGGAGCGAATAGGCTCTGGCGAGGAACTTGTACGTAAAACTGATTGGATGATGGATGGTAAAGGTTCTTTTGTTGTCACTTTGAGGGTGTTGTGCGTTAAAATTTTTGGGCGGTAGTGCACGACCGTGCTCTATGGACCAGCCGACCCCTGATTAAGAAGCAAATAAAAATAATCAAAATACTTTCCACATAATCTTGGCCATTGGCTGCAGTCTTTGAATCTTTGACCATTTGTCCTTTCTATAATAGTTGTAAAGAATTATATTATGATTTCAGCGTTTTAGTCTAGTTCAACGCAGAAATTAACCGTGAACAACATTTTTTTCCATAGCCTGTCCATACTTCTTCTTCTTCTTTTTCTTTTTCTTCTTCTTCTTCTTCTTCTTCTTCTTCTTCTTCTTCTTCTTCTTCTTCTTCAAGACAGGCATTCATCTATGACCCCACTGTTCCACTATATTATATTATATTTGGTAACCAAAAGCTTCCGAACCACTTAACTTTCGAATTGAGAAAAAATAGCTGTAGTTCAGAATCTTTTAAAGGGTGCACAGTTATATCAATGAGTCTGAAGCCACTGTAGTTTAAATGTTTAGCATTTCATTAGTTTTAGGAAAGTGTGTCTTCTGAGACGCCATTGTAATCAAGTCAGGCTTCCGTTCACAAGCAATGCACACTGTTCCACAATGGACTGAAGATCGATTCTTTCCAGTCTGTTCATTGAATGAGTACCTTCAGTTAGACTAGATCTCCACAAACAAATTTTAATCTTAAGAAGAAAGGCGAAATAATTTTATTCACGTGAGCGTTTCCTCCAGTTTTTTAATTATTGAAAATGGCAGATGGTTCTGAATGGATGGGAATGGCGAGATAGAACATTGTGATGAAGACTAAAGTAGAATGATCGGGTCTGAGCTATGAAATATACTGGATAAGGAACCTATATCAAACGGTATTCAGCAAGAACAAGCTATGAAGCCACTGCTGTAGAAAAAATGTAACGCAAAGGTTTAACTCATGGTTCGCTTCATTGCTTCCTTTATTGTCTTATCATAATGAGAAGATGAAAGCAAAGGGTTATTTTTTAATCTTTAGAGCATAGTACCCTAATTATTTTGCCACGTTTTCGGGCATGTAGGAAATGGTCGCACGAGAATTCAGGCTGACCAGTTCACAGTTACCAAATCTGACCTCTGGGTTCACTTTAAAAAAGCGGTGTTTTATGGAATGGTAAGACTTTTCACCGTTGTAAATAGATAGCGTGAATTCGCTTCCTACCCAAGAAGTTGTTATGATATTGAGTGTCTCCGGTTGACTATGAGGATATTGCAAATCCTATTAGCGAATGGCCTGGGTTGGCCTCGCAAGCAGGGATGAAGTAATCCGCATCCGATTGGATCTAAATTGTGTTTATAAGGACGCAAAAAATAATTTGTGTTACATACATATAATATATGTAAACGTATACATACACATACATATACATATTATTATACATATAAATATACACACACATATACATATTATATACATATTCATATACATACATATTTTTGTATACAAATATTACACACACATATA